>NC_047664.1:65482122-65602122 GCF_011762505.2 Arvicanthis niloticus | reverse complement strand
AAACTTAGACCATGTGGACTCTGCCCTAATCAATGTCTTAATGCATTATTTTAGTAGAGTCCTGAGGTGTGGAAGGTTAGGGCTATTGGAGGAAGTAGGTCTCTGGGAACCTGTCTTTGAGGTATACACAATTTGGTCTCACTGTATTCTTTCTGCTTCTTGTCTGTAAAGTGAGCAAAGTGAATGGCTTCCTTTTACCATGATCCTCTTTGTCCGACTTCTACACTGCCACACACGTGACCGAAACAATGAGTCTCAATAAATCATTCCTCCTTTAAATTAATTCTCTTGGGTATTTTGTTGCAGTGCCAAAAAGTCTGTCACACTTGAAAAGTAACTACAACACTGAGCAAAGAGAAATGCTAACCAACATACTGTGAAAATTTAAAACACTGAGTTTAGAGAGAGACTTTCTTATCGAGGGGCCAAAGTCGGTACAGAATGACGAGGACGGTATTAATGCATTAAATTTTCACAAAGTATCATTCTTCACTATAATCCTTTTAATACCATTCATCTTTTATAAGTATATTCTGTTCATATGAACAATTTCAAACAGAATACAAAACGGTAAATATCAAGGAAGACATCTAAGATCTCATCAGACTATCCCTGCTGTTCTTGTAACCTGGGCACAGGCAACCCTACACTTCTGCTACCTCTGGCTCTATGCGAGATCCTAAGGCAAGCATTTACAGCTGGGCCACATGCAATTAAAAAACAGGGCTATACTCATCAGAAAGCTGTTCATCAGTGGCTCTCCCAGAGTGGACCAGTCTCTCGTCAGCTTGAATCTTATTAGATATGCAAATTCTTGGTTCTTATCTCAGGCTTTCTCAATTTCAGCACTGTTTGCTTGTGACAAGATGTCATATTATAACCTAAGCTGACCTCAGACTCAGACTCATGATGCTCCTGTGTTGGTTCCCCAAGTGTAGGGATTTAAAGGTTTACTGGTATGTGTCATCATACCCAGCTAATATCGGTTAGTCACTCATCCTCTTGGTGTGTGTGACTCAGATACTCTTTGGAATAACATGTTCTGGTGAAGAGGAAAAGCTGGGCCCAGAGTCAAAAGGCCTCTCCTCCACCTGGACCCTCACTAGTCACTGCTCTTCTGAGCCACAATTTCCTTGCGTGTAGAGGATGGCTTGGGATGTCATTCATCATCAAATGACTTGTGGGATCACTTGCATTTCTAACCCATAGTTTCTAGTTTTTCCACATATCTTATCTTGTTTGTTTGTTTGTTTGTTTGTTTATTTATTTATGCTAGGGCCTAACCCAAGGCCTTGTCATGTAAACCAGCAGCCTCCCCCTGAGCTATACACCTCCAGCCTGAATTTTCAATCAGTCCCGTGAATAAACGGATCTGTTCAAATGGTAGGCATAGTGAACACAGAGTAAATTAGTTGGTAGAAGTAAACGTGACTTACAGCTTTCTTATCAGGCTGGCTGTCATCGTAGCCAGTTGTGAGGTCCCTGATAGCAGAGATTTCAAACTTGCCGCAAGTTTTGGGATAATTATTCTTCCCGTCATAGTTTCTCAGGTTGCCGAATAATTTTTGAATTGTGCATCGATCATGGCAGATAAAGTATGAAGCTGTGGTAATATGGTAGCCATACCTAGAAAAAGAAGCCATAACTGTAAGCAAAATGAGCAAAATTCTGCAGAATGTATATAAGATGTGTATCAACTAGCTCATTCTAAAGTGAGTGAAACAGGGAGCCCTGACCAAGGCCAAAAGGATAAATTAACATTAAAGAGGAAGCTGGGGCTGGCAAGATGGTTCAGTGGGTAAGGGTGCTTGTTGCCAAGCATAGCAACTTGAGTTGATCTCTAGAACACACATAGTAGAAGGAGAGAAACAGTTCCTCGGTTGTCCTCTGACTTCCATGTGTGTTTGGTGGCATGCGGGCACCCACTCATATATACACCACACACACACACACACACACACACACACACACACACACACACACGGGCATCAACTGCTCTTCCAGAGGACCCAGGTTCGATTCTTAGCACCCTCATGGTGTTACACAAACTTCTGTAGCTTCACACACATCCCGCCAAATCCAGGGGACCCAATGACTTCTGGTCTTTGCAGGCACCAGGTATACACATGGTGCACAGAGACATGCAGCCAAAACACCCATACACATAAAATAAAGGTGAATAAATTTTAAAGGAAGATGAAAAAGAGGTCCAGGGCGGAAGAGGAAGTGCTTGCCTTACAAGCATGAGAACCCAAGAAATTCCTAGAAGCCAGATAAAGAGATGGGGATGGAGGTGTGTGCCTGTAATGCCAGCACCAGAGAGACCAAGACAGGTAGATGCCTGGAGCTAGATGCCAGCCAGTCATGCCTACTTGTCAAACTCCAGGCTAAGGACAGAACAGCGTCAATTAGATGGACAGCACTTAAGGAATGAAGCTGAACAACATGCACACATGGTGAGAATATGAATCAATAATGTCCTCTCCATCAGCCTGTACAGGCTGTACAGGTAAGTTATGGCTTTACAGAGCACAGCCATGCTGCGTGGTTACTGTTCGTGTCATCTAAGACTGACCGACACCCCCCCCCATATCTAATCTACCTATGACATTGATACTTAAATTCACACTTTTCAATTAAGCCATTTGTGCAACATTCTCGTGTGTTAGAGTGTACACAACTAAAAGTGGCCATTACTATTTAGTGGGGACACGTCAAATGGAAAAGGTGATCTTCACTTTCCTAAGAAACGGAACATGTCACCAGAGTAAGAACACTTGAAATATGACCAATATTCCTTCGATAGTCCATAAATACTTACTCCACATAGATGGCCTTCAGCTGCTGAGATAAAGACAAATTCTTGGTTGCTAGAAAGCTCGCCAGCTCTGCACATATAACAGCAGCACTGACGCCATCCTTATCCAGAACAAAGGGACAGCACATATATCCTGCCAAGAGAGCAGTAGACACGCAGGCTTAGGAGTGGATTTCATTACAGCACTTTAACAGGCCACATGAATGCAGGCCTGCTGGTTAGTGCATGTTAGGCTCTAGTTTGGAGCACACACACATTTTTCATTTATCTCTGTTTGAGAACTTAGACCTGCATGTGGTTCCATACCATAGTGCATATTGTACTTGCTTTACACACAGAAGGTCCTGAGTGTGAGCCCCCAGTGAACCATAGTATGATTCCTCACATATCGCTGAGTGGTGATACATGCCTGTAATTCTAGCATTTGGGAGATGGAGGCAAGAAATCAGGAGTTCTGGGTCACATAAGCTCGTGTCTCAAAAAAAACCAAAAACGATTTAGCCCAGTGCCTTGAATACAGGCGCCTTGAGGAAATCCACACTGAATGACCTGCTGGCAAATGGTGTTCGTTGACTGGACTCATCCTCAGAGCTGCAGCTCAGATATGCGGGGCTCTGCTTGCTTCAGTCACTCTTTACTTCTTTCTTCTCTGAGACCTGGTGGTACTTGGCAGTTCATCTTGACGGCTGGCTGGCCCCTACTAATGGCTAAAGCCATTATCATACATTTCAGAGCCACTGAGTAACATTTATAATTGGTACTTAATAAACAATGTCTCCTTAACAAAAGCCAAGGCAAGGCAACTTTGAAACCCTGACAACTGAGAGGCAGCAGCTGTGCCATCCCTCTGTGATGAGTTGGTTAAATTAAACCAGTGTCTCTCTGCTTTAAGGAGTACACAGAACAGAGAGTGAGTAATAGTTTTTTTTTTTGTTTGTTTGTTTTTTTTTTACTAAGTTAACAGCTATGCACGTGTTTGCACAAACAACAGAATGTTCTGTGCCCACACCTAGCTTTCCTTTCCTCTAATATATACTGACTGGTGGTTCAGGATAAAGGCTTTTCAGTAATTCTGGTTAAACATTCAATGTCCTTTCCTGTGTTCATGACTATGATGACATGAGACCACTTCTGCTCCCTGGGTACTCTCAGCACACACATCCTCATTAGACTTTTATCAGTGATTGAAAAGAAGAAAGAAAAAAGGAAGGCCATGACAGCTCATAGGGAGGGTGGAGGAGAAGGCTCACTGTAGATACGAGAAAGAACATAGCCAGAGGCAGAGACATTTGGGAAAGTCCAGAGTTAGCATGATCCGGAGCCTGGTCATGTGAGGAGACGGGAAGGAACAGTATGTGTGTGTGTGTGTGTGTGTGTGTGTGTGTGTGTGTGTGTGTGTGTGTATATATATATATATATATATAATTTAATATATAATATATATTATTTAATACAGACACATACACACAGAGTGAACCTCATTATTGCTTCTTACCAATAGCTTCTTCAAATGCAAATAGGACTGTCTTCCCCTGGTCTACTAGCTGTTTGGCTCTGTTTCCCATCCACTTGAAGCCAGTTAATGTTTCCTAAACAGATAACACAAAAGAGAAAAAAAAATGTTTTGGGGCGGGGGGATGAAGCTCAGTTGGGAGAGAGTTTGCCTAGTCCTCAGTTCAACCCCGAGTACCACACACACTGGGTGTGGTGGTACGTGTTTATAATCCTAGCAATGGGCATGTGCAATAGACCAATCCGAAGTCATCCTTGGCTATATATGAAGTTCAAGGCCAGCCTGGCCTGTATGAAACCATGTCTCAAAATATAACAAGAAAAGTGAAGGAAGCAGGCAGTATGTCTTAGGAATCAGGGAAATCCAAGGCCTACAAACACCTTACCTCAAAATGAAAGCCCTCCTTCAAGGCTATGGCCCGCAGGATTTTGGAGGAGACGGTGCTGGACAACACGTATGTGTCTTTGAGGTGACTTTGATCTTGGTTCTTTTCTTTCCAGGAAGTGAAGAGCCACCATCCCAGTAGGGCCCCCAGCTCATTGCCTGAGAACACTCTCCACTCGCCACTGCAAGGAAACAGGCCCTGTGGTTCAGCAACCTTTAGGAAGGCACACAAGTCCCAGAGCTAGGCAAAAGAAGCTCGGCATACTTCTGTAAAACTTTAAATAACTGGGCTGGGCTGGGTGTGCTGGCATGTTGGGGGCCGACTTTTAGCAGAAAGCGGCTATCAGCTTTGCAGCCATCTTGAGCCATATACCCTGACATGAGACTTGGATTACAATAGCCTACAACAGCTGAGCACACTCTGATAATCTTGGTTTAGATACCTTGGGTGTGTGAGATTAAAGGTGTGTGAGATTAAAGGTGTGTAACTTAAGAGTATGACTTAGAAGTGTAGAGATCAGATTTAGAGACAAGACCTAAGGGCATGATTAAAGGTGTGACTTAGAGGCATGGCTTAGAAGTGAGACATATAAAAGGCAGAGGCAGACGGTAGGGAATCAGACTATGGATGAGAGAATCAGACACTTCAGAGAGTACAACTTGGAGTAGGAATTAGGCATTAGGTAGCAGGCACTTGGAAGAGAACTTGGAAGAAGTAACTTGGAACTTGGAGGCACTAGGGACTAGGAACTAGGGACTAGGAACTTAGGACTTGAGACACTTAGAGGAAGAGAGACTGAAGAATAAACGGGATTGAAACACACTCTGTCTGGTCTCCGTCCTCACTCTCTCTCTTGCTGAACCCCCGACCAGCAGACCAGAGCGGCAGCTTGGGCTGGGATACAGCAGCCGCCAAACACGGGGCAGACGGGGCCTCAACATTTTGCTCGGTTCCCAACATTTTTTGGCCGCCCAAAGTGGGCCAGCTTAGGTCCCAACACTGGCGCTCACCTTTAATGCCAGCACTTGGGAGGCAGAGACAGGTGGATCTCTGTGAGTTCGAGGCCAGCCTGGTCTACAAAGTAAGTTCCAGGATAGCCAGGACTATACCAGAGAAACCCTGTCTCAAAAAACTTAAAAACATAAATAAATAAACAATAAACAAACAAATAAATAAGAAAAAATTAACTGGGATGAACTGGACCTACAACATTCACAAATATCTGATATAACTTTCATGTATCGTCCAATGCTTCCAGAAAACACTAACATCTTTGAAGAAGGTCTACAGTTAGCATCCCAGGGATGACACAGGACCCATCGATTTCCATCTTTGGCAAAGGCTGTGGTGTGAATCTGTACCAGGCACTCTTATTATCCTTTGCATAGACCACATGGTCATACTTGTCTTAAGCATTATGTCACTTGCCTGTCTGTTCCCCCTAAATTCAACACTGCCTTGGAGGTCTGGTGCTTTATGAGATCCACTGGCAGACACTGAACTAAAAAGCCAGCATCATGCAAAGGACTTCGCCTTATCCGGCATGGAGAGCTACATGTACTAAGTTCAATTGTAAAGTGAGAATGTCACAGAGAGTCATTTCCAATCCTAGCACACACTGGATTGCTTTGCTCTGTACTACACAACTCGAGGATATGTCCCCCTGCCTTTAGGATCAGCAAATTGTCCTGTGAGAGAAATTCACCAGAGGTTTTATTGCAAAAACAAATATAATTAAACAGAAAACTTCCCATTCAGAGACTCACCCTCCCCACAAATACAGCATTGCTAAAGATGGCCATTTGTATATTTTTTTCATGACACGGATAAACAAAGTTAATGTCACCTGTCTTGTTTCTCAGCTACAGCAAGTCTGTCGGCGTCTGGGTCATTGGCTAAGACAATTTTGGCCTTGATTTTGTCAGCCAACGCAAAAGATAAAGTCTGAAAATAAGTTCAGAAAATAAAAGATTACGTAAGGAAAACACGGAGCCCACTATAGTCTTTAAGATTTGCATAGTCTTATGAGCTAAACAGGCTTTTCCCCAAATTGGGGCTGCAGGGGTTTTGTTGTTGTTGTGTTTGTTTGTTTGTTTGTTTTCTGCTTTTTTTTTCCTTCCTGGAGCTGGGTTTGCTTAGCCTGATTGTATTTCATCTTTCTACATTGTAAGTCAGATGCTGAAAGTTCCAGGAACCACACAGAGCCATGGCAGCCTTGTGGCTGGACTGGTATTTCTAGGCACTGTGTATATTGGCCACACAAACCAGACCAAACCAACTCCTACAGTATCATTATTAACTAAAGTTTCAAAATGGTATGTGAGTCACACTGTCAATAATACTCTTTAACAAAAGAGTATAGAATTAAAAATATGAAAAAAAAAAACCTCTCCATTCTATTATCAATACTTCTTGGCAATAAACCATCAACAAATATTTAATTTAATTTAGAGCATGATGTAGATTTCAGCTGTCATAACCTCACGAAAGATGTCAAGTCTGAGGCTCCTTTAGGAAATTAGTGACTCTCCAACATACATATTTACAGAGCTATCATTCATTTTTTTCCCAGCACAACAAAACCCCATAAAACCACAATGTACTTGAGAGCAATGGCTCAGAGTTTAAAAGACAGAGTCCATTATTTAATAAAAGTAGGTTACCAAGACACCTTTACCCTCCTCGGGATTCGGGTATTTGACAGTTGGGAACTCGGGATCTGGATCTTTCTGCTGGGGAACAGCTTCCGGAGGAGCAAGGTCAAAAGCCTTGAATGCCAACTGCACAAACTCATGACCCACACCATGGACAGAGGTGTGCACGAACTTCACCTTGCTCTCCCTGTTCACAGTCCTAGAGTAAGACAGAATAGAAAACAACAAAGAAGACAAAGAAGACTCTCTAAAGGGGAGGATTTAGAAAACACCATGTACCGGGGACTTAATACTGTGAGAAAGATGCTTTAGTTTGTGTGGCAGGTACAGCTTTGAGCCTTCAGAGACCTAAGCCATGCCCTCCATACAGGATCACCAATGACTTGAAAGATTCATCATCACCAAATGCAAACACAAAAGTTCAAAAAGGAGAATTTTTTTTTCTTATAATCTTGGAATAAAGTCTTTTAAAGTATGAATAAAACCCAGAAACCAAGAATTAAAAGACAACTAAATATTAACACAATTGTTTAAAAGTTTCCATAAAAAAAAAAAGTCAAAAGTAACAACAGGGGGAGAGTAGACACTTGAAAGAAACAAGACTGGGTTTTTTTCTAAATAAATAAAGAAGTTTGCTAAATTGGACAGACAAGCAAATACACAGAAAAGACAAATATAGATCATATAAACATGGACAAAAGTTTTTCATAATTAAGGGTATAAATTTGTCTTAGGGTTTTACTGCTGTGAACAGACACCACAACCAAGGCAAGTCTTACAAAGGAAAACATTTACTTGGGGCTGGCTTACAGGTTCAGAGGTTCAGTCCATTATCATCAAGGTGAGATCATGGCAGCATCTAGGCAGGTATGGTACAGGAAGAGCGGAGAGTTCTACATCTTCATCTGAAGGCTGCTAGTGGAAGATTGACTTCCAGGCAGCTAGGATGAGGGTCTCAAAGCCCACACCCACAGTAACACACCTACTTCAACAAGGCCACACCTTCTAATAGTGCCACTCCCTGGGCTGAGCATATACAAACCATCACAAAATGAAAGTGAGATTTTATGCTTTTCTAACAAATGGGGGGGGGGAGATGATAAATCTGATAATTCGAAGCACAAGGTCAAACGTGGGGTCCTATGCTATACCACAGGCTGCAGGTGGGGGTACCAACCACTCTAACATTCTCGAAGGGCAGCTTGCTGATCATCCTCACCTTGGAAATGTATGTGCTATATTATACAAGAGGCCTATTTTACACACACAAGTAACGATTGCTTCCCATGCTACTTGCACTGATAAAAAAAATCAAACAAGCACCCTGTCAGCTCTCGGTGTTTGTGAAACTGAATGAGAGGCCTGAGGGAAAGCTCACAGAAAATGATAACCTCAGGTTTCTTTTGTAGAGAAAAAAAATCCAGTGACCTGGAAACTCAGATCTCTACCCTATGGCCCAGGGAAACCCTAAGCCAGTGTGGTTTCTCCCTTAGATGGGATCGGAGTCTCTACTCTGAGCTGGAGTAGTCAGGCCCAGGCTATCTAACAAACACAGCACTGGACAACCAGAAACTAAATTTCAGTTTCCAAGAGGCAGTAAGTAGTAGCAAAACCTAAACCCTCCTGCTCGGTACCTGTCTGTGACTACTAAGTTCATCCCAGGCTGAACATGCAGGCACCATAGCATTGTATGACCAACCACACTTGGGTACCGGGGATTAGAACTGAAGTCCTCACACTTATGTAGCAAGTGTTCTTGCCCGCTGAATCATCTTCCCAACCCTGAAAGTATTTTTTAAATACACATATATACATATAGTTGTATCCATATGTATATGTATAGACACAGCTACAAACGTATATGTATATGTTTACAACTCTTCAAACTGTAGCCCATCTTGGGTTGGCCACCTGCTTTTGTAAAAAAGGCCACCTCAGTGTGGTTTCCCTGACTGGTCACTTGCTTGCACACTAGAATAGCACATCTGAGGGGTGAAGTCAGGCTCTATGTAGCCAGCAAAGCCATGAGGATCTGCTACAAGCTCCTTTAAGAAAAAATGGCCAGCTCCACTGCTGTCTTGTACACATGTAGCTATCAGGTAGAGGGGATCAAATTGGGATCAAATTGAAAACCCAACATTGATAGAATTCGGCTGAATCACATTAGCTGAAGTGAAGCCACAATCCAGTTACCTGTGGAAACAGAATTTTTTAAGGTCTTCAAAGTAGTCATTACTGATGGACGTGCTGGGGTTGTGAAGAAGGGAACTACTGTCAATCAAAGACTCGTCCCAAGCCTGAGGCCAGGGCTCTAGATTTTCCTCAATGGCCTGAGAAATGCCTCGATCATGTGGAGAGATGATCTGAGCTCCATTGTCCCAGTAGACCTAGAGAAGCCAGGAATGCATTTAGCAGGTTCAGGATGTAGAGCAACCACTCCCGAAGTGCACAGGGGTGGGGTTCCACTGTGTGAGGAGAGAGTGTGGGTGGGGGTTGGGAGGGTGGGAGGGTTGGGGGTGGTACCTTATAGCCATTGTCCTGCTTTGGATTGTGAGAGGCAGTGATCATGATTCCGGCACAGAGTTTCAGGTGTGACACTGTGTAAGGCTAAACAGAGCAGGAGACGGTTCTTAAGAAAGATTAGACAGAATGGGAATGCCTACCATATGCTGTTTGGAGCCATTCATCCCCCTGTATCACCCTAACATCATAACACGTCATTCAGCATCTCGTGGCCCATCCAAGCGCCATGCAGCGTCCCCCTCATCTGTGGTTTTGCCCTGTTCTGTTTCAGTGACTCGTGGTCCAGGAAGATGAGTATGTGTCTTAACTCTTTAAGCAGTGCCCACATTCATAACTTCATGATAGGATACTGCTGCAACTCTCCCATTTTATTATTAGTTACTGTTGTTAGTCTTTTATATCCTTAACCCATAAATTAAGCATGCATTGGCCTGAACTGTAGGCTACAAGCTGCTTGACCTTTTATATTGTCTGTAGCTCTCTGACAAGTACTTAGAAAGGAAACGGTTACTTACCACAAAGGGGGTTGGGGTTATATCAGAGAAGAGGTACACAGGAACCCCCTGGGTGATAAATGCAGTCGCAGCCAGCCGGGCAAACCTAGAAATGCAGAAACAGGGACAAAAAGGAGAGTCGGGGTCAGAGCTTCCTGTGGCATTGAGAAACAGTGACCGAGCATGCTGGGGTGGAACCCAGGGCTTCATGCATGTGAGACAAACCCTCCAGTAACAGAGTTGCAGCCCTGGCCCCTTCCAACACGCCTGCATTCGGTAGTGAGAAAAAGAGGAAGAAGCTGAGACAGTGGAGTCCTCTCCTCCTCTCTTTTGTGTAGGATAAAGGCCTGAGGTCACCTTGTCACATGTCCAAGGCCACTGAGCACACAAGCCAGGCCTGCCTTAAAGTCTCTCAACTCTGTCCATCTGCGCCTACATCAGTGGTTACCATCTGGGCTCATCTGTCCTTCTCAAGGACTTTGATGTAGAGGCATGGTCAGTTGTCATGCTTGGGGGAGGGGATGTGCTCCTGGCAATTAATGGGTAGAGCACTACTACGAAACACCTTACAATGCATAGGACAGTCCCTCATAACAAAGAATGGTCTAGATGCTGTGACATCATGTGTCACTATGCAGAGGCTTAGGAGCCCCGATTTACACTGCTACAATTCAGTACACACCTCATACGGACTCTGACTAGGTATTATTTTATTTAACTATAAGATTATGTGTGTGTGCACAGCAGAGGCAGGAACCACAAACCCCAAAAGAATGAAATTGAAATGTTGGTCACTTCAAGCAAATGCCATGGCTCTAGGAGCAGAGCAAGAGCTGTCCTTTAACCAACAGAGTTAACATATCTGAAAAATACAGTCAAATCAGCTAACGTGACGGGTCTAAACCAGGGTTTACAGTATATGGAAACCAAGGCTGGTGGTGAGCGCCTGTGATCCCGCACTCTAAGAGACTGAGAGAAGAGAACCATGAATTCAGTACAGGTATGGGCTCTATAGTGAGAGCTTGTCTCAGAACTGAAAAGATAAAGCAGGGGCTGTACATAGGCTTTACCCAAGCCATGTGCATTTTTATATAGGTGACTCATGCAGTGGAGGGTATTTTAGGAAAGGTCCCTGGTGGATCCCTGGTGGATACTGAGGGCCAATTTTAAATGTTTTCTACATCGTTTGGCAGATTCAAATGGTAAACACTGGATGAGCATTCGGAGAAACTGTTGCTGTGACAGAGGTCACTATTGTCAGCATCATGTGACCACAGCTAAATGGGAATCCTGTAGGTCTGGGACTGTCACAAAGCTGGACCCTGAGAAAGTTGTCTGTCAGGAAAGGAAGAGGCAATGACTGTAAATAGCAGAGAAGAATTATATGGAGGCCAGTGAGAAGCAGGCTTAGACAAGTTTCCCCATCATTTCTGTATGTTTTTTTGAGACAAAGTCTCCCTGTGTCCCTGGCTGCCTTAGAACTTGCTATGTAGTCCAGGCTGTCCTTGAACTCATGAAGTCCTCCTGATCTGTTTCCTGAGTGCTGGGATTAAAGGCCCAGGCTAATCTGTCTTTTGTTTGGGGGTAGGCAGAGTTCAACTCAGGGTTTCTCTGTGCAGCCCTGGCTGTCCTGGAACTTGCTTTGTAGACCAGGCTGACCTCAAACTCACAAAGATCTGTCTGCCTCTGCTTCTTCAGTGCTAGGATTGCCCTGCCCTAACCCATTACTTTTAACAGCTAAGTAATTATGGGTTTAAAGTCAAGTCATTAAAAAAAAAAAAAAATCAAGGTACTGGAAAGATGGGTCAGTGGTTAAGAAGAATATGTTCTTACAGAGGCTTGCAACTGCCTGTGACTCCAGCTACAGAGGATACAGTGCCTCTGCCCTCTGTGGGCACCTGCACCCATAGGCAAATATCCACATGCACACACACATATACACATAATTTAAAAAAAAAAAATAGATTTTAAAAAGTCAAATTATGGGGGCTGGAGAGATGGCTCAGTGGTTAAGAGCACCAGCTGCTCTTCCAGAGGTTCTGAGTTCAATTCCCAGCAACCACATGGTGGCTCACAACCATCTGTAATGGGATCTGATGCTTTCTTCTGGTGTGTCTGAAGACAGTTAAGTAAATAAATAAATATTTTTTTAAAAAGTCAAATTATTGAAATGATGACTAAAAAAAGTATAAAAGAAATTATGAAAAATCCTTTTCTGAAAATTGTCTCCAGGTTCCATCTAAAATCCCCCCCCCCCAACCTAAATACCTTCTGCTGCTGCCTCCGCTGGCAGGGTGTGCTCTCGCATCGAAGCTGATCACCACGCCCCTCTGCTTCAGGTCACTGAACTGCTTTTCCAGGTACCTGCAAAATCCCTGAAAGAAGCCCAGGGCATAAAAAACACATATTTCATACATATAAGAATCAACCCAAAATTATATTTTCCCCATTTTTACAGGACAACATCTTTCACAGGGGGGCGGCGGCCAGTGATTACACAGACTGAACAATTAATTAGATGAAAACAGCTTGCTGGGCAGTGGTGGCGCATGCCTTTAATCCCAGCACTTGGGAGGCAGAGGCAGGCAGATTTCTGAGTTCGAGGCTAGCCTGGTCTACAGAGTGAGTTCCAGGACAGTCAGGGCTACACAGAGAAACTCTGTCTCGAAAAACCAAAAAAACAAAAACAAAACAAAAACAAAACAAAAACAAAAACAAAAAACAAAAAACAGCTTTTTGGACTTGGACTGTCTACTCTCAGTCAGATGCGGTGCTGAACTTAATGTCTCTAGGTCCAGACTAACTTGCTCAGAATCTCCATCTTATGAGAAGAGAACGGGCTTACTCAGTTTCAGACCTAATGAGCCATAGACCATGGCTTGTTCCCAGATCTGGTGACAGGTGGTTCAGTGTAGGTTGTAAGATACATACGCCTCTGGGGCCAGAAAACGGATTTGAACTCTACTTGGCCACCATTGAGGAAGAGACAAATTTTTCTATCTTTTGTCTAGTTTCCATGTCTCTCTATAGTAACACCCATAATACATACCATGTAGGGCTTTTATAGGGCTTAAATGAGCTATAATTAGGTAAGGTGGTGGGTAGTTAGTAACATGCTTGTTGTGTAAGCCTGAGGTCCTGCATTTGATACCCAGTAGCCAACTTAAAAAGAAAAGTTAGGTGTGGTGGCACAAGCTTGTAATCCCAGTCCTGGGGAGACAGAGCCAGCTCCTACATCCACAGGGCTCCCTAGCCAGCCAGCCTAGCCTACTTGGTGAGTTCTAGGCCAGTAAGAGACCCTGTCTCAAAAGAAACCATGAACGGCGCCTGAAAAACAACACTAAGGTTATCTTCTGGTCTCCAGAGGTGCACACGCCATCACTTGAATCACATTTCCTTCAAAGACTTTATTCCTTGCTTCCAGCCTAGAGTCAGCAGGCACTTCTGACGCTTCTTTCTGCCCTGTGACATCAGTTAGAGAAAGCCAATGCATTTTATACAGTTTTGACAATTAACTGATGAAAATCTGTTTGGTCTGTTTGTTTTGGATACTATTTGCCAGAAATCTAAAGGAGGCTGGAATTTGTTCATTTGTAGGGTGAAACGTGCTATACAAATCAAACTTGTGCATTTGGGGGCTCTCACTACCTGCTCCAAGCTGATGGACCATCCCATCCCTGTATATCAGGGGTCAAACAGCATCACATGGATCTCAGACACAAGAGAGCAGTGGACTTGCAATCTAAATAATCTAGACACTGGACATTATCAGAGAGTTCTGGTTGGCTGGGCAATAGTGATACGACCTATTCCTTACTGCACTCTGACTAAAGGAAATCTTATAAATAAATGAAGTATACCTATGGTTTTTGGTAGAGGGACACATCTTTAGCCTTGTTAGCAATGTTACATCAATTTAGAATGTTTCTTTTCCCAATGCAAACACACAGCATCCAGCATACTTTCCGAAAGTGATAACGAAATAAGGACGTATGTATTGGTTTGGTGGGCTCCCAAGAAGGAATTCAGATGTCTGACTCTTCCTAGCTTACAATGGTGACACTATACCTGATTCTCCAGATCAACCTT
This sequence comes from Arvicanthis niloticus, assembly GCF_011762505.2. Taxonomy (NCBI): domain Eukaryota; kingdom Metazoa; phylum Chordata; class Mammalia; order Rodentia; family Muridae; genus Arvicanthis; species Arvicanthis niloticus. The sequence continues at coordinate 65,587,646 of NC_047664.1, read as the reverse complement.
TATACTGTGACCTCAGTGAGTCAGGGAACAAAAAGCATATAGCCCGAGTCCAGATTCTTATATCTCTAAATTTTTAAAGAAACTTTTGGATCCTATTGAGAATGAAGATCTGAGAACAGCTGAGGGAAAGGACACTATTCCATGGGGATGAAGGAGGTTTTCAGAATTAAAATGATGCTATAAACAAACCAAAAACTTGCATGGCTTCAAAATAAAAGCAAAGAGAGAGAGAGAGAGAAAGAGAGAGAGAGAGAGAGAGAGAGAGAGAGAGAGAGAGAGAGAGAGAGAGAGGAGGGGTTTGGGACAAAACTAATAAAACTATTTACTTTTTAATTACACCCATGTGTATGTTTCATTTGTTGCATGGCTGATGGCTGGCTGGATGGATAAAAAGTTAATGAATTTTTAAATAAGGACTGCACAAGCCTCATTTTGTAGACTAAATGGTGGGCACTTTCTCTATTTGCTCAGATCCAAAGACATATCCATAACTAAAATGAATTAAGTCTATCAGATTCCCAGGACTCAGGGAGATATACCAGAAGTAACCAGCAATGACAAACTCATGGTACCTGTGTGGTCTGGATGATGGTCAGGTCATTCATTCGAGAAATCCCTGCTCCCATAGGAGCTCGAAGGCCAGCTGTCCCAAACTCCATCCGGGCCCCAAAGCATTGCTGTATCCCTTCTTTATCACCTTCAGCAATGAGCTGTTTCACTGACTCTGAAGTTAAAGGATTCTGAAAGATAGACATGAATGCATCAGGCACAGCTTGGTTAAGAGAAAGACAGAAAATCTGCAAGGTAGACCGCACCCTCAACACGATGCACGCACACGCACGCAAGCACGCATGCACGCACGCACGCACGCACGCCTAACCTCTATAAAAACCTGTATAAATACAGGCCTTTATATTTTCTGGTGTTTCTGAAATCTGAGCTAAGGAATTTGATGTAAGTTGTATTCTCTTGCCTACTGAGGTAATAGTTTTAGAGAAAATGAACAAGATGCTGTTTTAGAATAGACATCTAACAGGGTCAGGGAGATCTCAGATCATTCACTTACCAAGCCTGTGCTTGAACAGGCTATAAAGTTTCTTGAGTACTTAGTTTCACCATCGGTAAAAGGGGAACCAGCTAGAACCTCTCTGGCATATTTTTCAAGGTTTTAAATTACTTTATCTTTGTCTGACACTGAGTTGTGATGCTTGTCTCCTTCCCTAAGGTCCTCAAACTTTCCCAGGATGGTAGGTCAGTCAGTATAATTAAGACCTTTCTTTTGGGCTGGAGAGATGGCTCAGTGGTTAAGAGCACTGACTGTTCTTCCAAAGATCCTGAGTTCAATTGCCAGCAACCACATGGTGGCTCACAACCATCTGTAATGAGATCTGATGGCCTCTTCTGGTGCATCTGAAGACAGCTACTGTCATATACATAAAATAAATAAATTAAATCCTTAAAAAATTATTTAGAAAAATAAAAAAGACCTTACTTCTATAGTGCTTTATAATTTTTACGAAGCGTTTTCTTTGTATCCAGTCATATTTCAATGATTCTAAGTCAGGCCAATAATAGCTGAAATGCTTTGGTAGTATTTTACACTACAGAAACTGTGTGGCTTGCTTAAACTGCATGACGAACATTAACCTAGTGCCTTTCCTATTATATTGATTGTAAACAGATAAGAGCATGAATCATTTAAGTACATTTTACGTTGCCTTGTTTTCTTTGCATAATGATTGCAGGAGATGTGAAGATTGAAGAAAGAGTGGTGATGACCTAACTCCACATGGACTATTACATTAAGAGTTGAGGGAAGCCTGGAATGAAGTACTTCTAATCATCATTCAATAAAATGAACACTGGGCAAGATAAGGCCCCATAATTAAACTTTGAAATGTGGCCGCAATAAAACTTTGGCTTCCTGGAATCAAGCCCTCGGTTCCAGATTGTTCCAGTTTCAACAGGAACCGGGACCAAGGTTTTGATTAAAAACTCTAGATTCCAATCACAAAGACCCATCTTACCCATTAGACTGTCAGGTGCCCCCAAGGCAAGGCTCAGAGCTGTCATACAAAAGTTCAGCAAACATCTGCTGAGAGGCAGAGACAACACAGACTTCCTGGCCACACCCAGTATCCAGGGCTTCTCTGAGGCCTACTGTGGATTTCAAAAGTCTTAATTGGCCTTGGAACGCTAGAAAAGACTCAGCAGCCTGAGAGAACAAAGCAAAGAGATAAAGAAAAGTCAAGAAGAGAGCAGCAGAGATAAGGGTCAGACTTGGGGGTGATGGAAACTGACAGGAAAGAGAGGCACAGCGGAGGGGACACAGTAGCCATGCAGAGAGCACCACCAGGGTCCTTGCCAGCATGGGTGGCTCAGCAACCTCCTTGCTTTTAGCTGGTGGGAGCTTCCCTGAAGAATGAATGGGTCCTTCCCAGAGAGGCACCCATCTCCAATTAAAGTAACTGAGAGGGGCTAAAGTGAGCTCCACCAGTTAAGTGCTTGCTATGCAAGCTTTAAGACCCAAGCTCACATCCCCAGCATGCATTAACAAGCCTCGCCAAGCAGAGTTCATCTGTAAATCTAGTGTTGGAGTTAGTCAGTATATGCATAGAGTAGGCTGGTCAGCCAATTTAGCCAGTCGGCTTCACGTTCAACGAGAGACCTTTGTGTTAAAAAATAAAGTGGAGAGTATGCTTGGCCTAGGGAGTGGCGCTGTTAGGAGATGTGGCCTTGTTGGAGGAAGTGTGTCACTGTGGGGGTGGGCTGTGAGAGACCTTCCTCCTGGTTGCCTGGAAGACAAACTTCTGTTTGCCTTCGGCACAAGATGTAGAACTCTCAGCTCCTTCTCCAGCACCATGCCTGCCTGAATGCTGCCATGTTCCCACCTTGATGATAATGGACTGAACCTCTGAACCTGTAAGCCAGCCCCAATTAGATGTTGTCCTTAAAAGAGTTGCCTTGGTCATGGTGTCTCTTCACAGCAATGAAACCCTAACTAAGGCAGAGTGAACGAGGAACATACTTGATGTCAGCTTCTGGCCTCTGCACAAATATGCACACAGGTGCCCACACATCTACACGCAAGCACATGAACACAGATACAACCACACACCACACAGACACACCTCTGATTGGGAAATTAACATCAAAACGTCTCCAAAGGAGAAAATGACAATTTCCCTCCACCTCTACTCATGGAGGTACTGTTCCAAGACAGAGTCCATGTTCTGTAGTAACTACATGTTCTGCTCACTTCTGAGCCCATCTGTGAAGTACCTTCTGAGGACTAATAGATCCCAGGCTCTGATGGGATCAAAGTGTCCCTCGTTTGATAGATCCATACCATGTCAGGATTATGAGGAGGTGACAAAAGGTGGAAATTGGGAGCAAATTGGAGGATTGAGGTTACTGGGACTTGTCACAGGGCAATATATTTACAAAATGGCCTTTTCCTGTATTCCCCCTTTCTCTACTTCCTAGCCACTATGGCATGAGCAGCACCAGGAAGGATAAAACCATCTCAGAGTCTGAGCAAAACAGTTCTTTCCCCGGCTCCTTCAGTCTGTGTCAGACACTTAGTCAAGTGGGACAATAGCCTGACTAACACACACAATACTTCTTAATTCAGGCGTTAGGATAGCTACACAATGTAAGTTACTAAGTTATCAGAAATGGAAACAGTTTCCTTCCCTTAAATATCCTGGAATGCTTTTAACTTTCCAGAACAAAACAAAACAAAAACTCCCCGAAGGAGCTGGCACTGCCATCGTGGAAACAGGATGGCCTGACTTTTCATTTTCTAGGTATGAGTGGGGAATGGCCTCTGCTGAGCCTTGTAGCCTCTATCCAGTCAACAAATGTTTCAGGTACCTACTATAGACGTGTAGTACAGACTATAGTACTATAGATCACAGAAGGCAGCAGAGACACACAGCACCAGCTACATAATTTTCAGGGGCCAGTGCACAATTAAAACGAAAGACTCGGTGTTTAACAATACAGAATCTCAAGGTAGTGCTTTAAAATACGGCTTGGGCCCTTCCCTGAGCACCGGTTCAGTGGATCTGCATGGGTCTCATCTCCTGAAGTCAGTCCTGGACACGGACAGACTTTAAACAAACAAACAAACAAACAAACAAACAAACAAACAAACTCCTAAGGGGGTGATGATTTGCTTCTTCCAATCCCAGGAAGAGCCGGGAATGAAAGGACTGGATTGCCTAGAGCAAGTATTTGAGTTTAATAAGTTGCACTTGGGAGAAAACCTGCTAAGTTCACACAAGAATAACAAGAGAAACAAAATCAGCAGATCACAGGCAAAAAGACCATTGTGGGGAAGCAACAGGACACGCGAAAGCACAGGTCAGAGAGACCTAGCAGAGGGCAAAGGAAGTGATGTCCGGAGCTGGCCGCCTGACTAAGTCAGCCATAAGACAGTTACAGAGGAAAGACGCAGCTGGGACCAAAGCGTACCCTGTCACCTTCCCGGTGAAGTGAATGTCCTCTGGAAAACTGCCAGTCAGCCTGGCCCATCAGGGGGACCTACTAGTAACTATGCAATCAAGAAAGGTGGTCTGGACTGTAGAGAAGTCCAGATCCCGGGAAAGGCGGGACAGAGCGGATTCTGAATGGATGAGGATGCTCAGCCCATCACAGAACCTCAAAAACCTTTTCATGCGTGGACTACCTCGGACCCTAGTTCCGCTACGTTCATCCCTCCCCACCTCGCTCTTCTACACGGTTTAGCAGTTGGGCGAGCCACACAGCTGTCTCCAGTCCCACAACAGCTTACGCCGAGCAGGCTCCGTGTAGTGGGGCAGGGAAGGAAGGAAGCTGGGCCCGGCTCCCTGCCGGACAAGCCTCGGCGCCCGGGAACCAGGGAGCCGGAGATCGGCCCTTACCCGGTCCCAGCGCAGCCACTGCGCGGTCTCCTGGTCTAGTCTCGCGTCCATGCCCAAGTCACTGCCTTCCGGAGCCGGTGTCTGTGTCGGTGTGGCCGCCGCCATCCCGCAGCAGTCACAACCGGGCGGAGGAGGCTGGGTCACCCTTCAGGCAGGGCGGGGAAGAGGGCGGGGACAGCAGCGTAGTCAGAGGGTCAGAGGGAAGAGGACGTGCAGCAGCCCCGCCCCGGTTCTAGACTTGCTTTTAGCGGGTGTGCCTCCCGGAGGGCCAGGCAATTGGGGGGTGGGGGTGGGGGTGCTTGGCGGCCAGGAGAGCTGGAGGACCGCCTTGCTCTAGTCTCCTAGGCCATACCCAGGGTCCTCCAGCAATCATCATGTGTGCATTTAATGCCCATCACGTCTGGGATGCTAGTCTTACTGCACTGGGAAGCAGAGCACATTGGTGCAGGCCAGTAGCGGTAAAGCAGAGTCAGGCAGGTCTCCATGGGTTAGAGGCTCATCTATAGAGTGAATTCCAGACCATCTAGGGGTACAAAATGAGATCCTGTCTCAAAGTGTAAATTAAATTAGAGAATAGCAGAGGGGGAGAAAAAAAATCTTGAAAAAGAGCCAAGTGGGGAATAAATCAAATAGACCAGCAAACCAGAAATGAGATAACGCTTGCAAAGACAGTTTATGCCAGAAGAGCACCAGAAGGATGAATTGTAATTTCAAGGCGCCGGGTCAACTGGATTTTCACACTGGAAAATGTAAAAAGAATGTCGACCCATCCGCCTGAGATCATCACACACGAACGAGAATTTCAGGTCAGCTGGGCGATGTGCACACCTGGCTGGGCACGCGGAAGCACAAGCAAGAATGTTTCTGAGCTGTACACGATGCCTCTCTCACTCCTGCAGTCCCGACCACTGGGAAACTGAGGAGGGATTGCTGTGAGTGAGTTCCAGGTCACAGTGGGTTACAGTGTGAGACCTTGTCTCAAAATACAAACGAACAAACCCTAAAAAGAAACAAAAAAAACAACCAACCAAACAAACACTAAAGCAGTTAAGAACACTGGCTGTTGTTCTTCTAGACCACCTAGGTTTGCTTATCAGCATTCACATGGCTGCTCAGGACCATCGGAAACTCCAGTTCCAGGGAATCCTGCATCCTTTTCAGACCTCCATTGCCACATACATCTATGGTGCACAGACATATATGCAGGCAAATACCCAAATATTAAAAAAAAAAAAAAACTTTAAAAAATGTTTCTAGCAGCTTTAGTCACAAAAAAAAAAAAAAAAAAAAATCCAATCAGACACACCCAGATCACCAACAATAGAATGGATAAATATATAGTGGTATATTCATACTAAATCATATAAACAAATTACGATAGCTCAGCTATGAGTTACGCAGCCCAATGAGAATGAAGAACCGTATGCAACCTCATGGACGTAGCTTGTAGCCATCCCATAGAGTGAAAGAATTCAGTGGGTCTGTCAGAATAAGAACAGCACAAGGAAACAAAACAAATCAGTGCTTTCCAGAACTGGATATGAGGGTTCACTCCAAAGGTCACTGGGGATTAAGGAGAAGGGACAATTCTGTCTATTAACTGACTTTGTAGTTGCCTGGATCCAGGTGGTCATCAAAACTTAGAACCATAGTTACCAGCCATAAGATATCTCAATTTTGAAATTTTTAAAAACTACATTTATCTATGATGTGTGTGTGTGTGTGTGTGTGAGAGAGAGAAAGAGAGAGAGAGAGAGAGAGAGAGAGAGACAGACAGACAGACAGAGACAGACAGAGAAATAGAGAGAGACTATGACATACATATGAAAATACAAGGATAACTTCAGGGAGACAGTTCTCCCACCACTTGGGGATTGGGGACTGAATTCAGGTTGTCAAGATTGGTGGCAAATACCTTTGGTTGCAGGATATTTAATCACACTCTGAACTCTGAGATTATGTTGTTTATTGGAGAAACCCGTTTCTAGTTATGATGTGACTCACACACCTTTACACCTTTAATCTCTCTGGCTGGAACACAGACACGCCCTTAGTACTCACCTTTAATCCCAAACAATGAAGGTAAAGTTAGTTTGTAGAAGGAAGCATTCATGCTTGAAAGTGATGTCTAATTGAGTGGCAGGAAAAAAAAAATGGCAAATTAGAGAAAGATTTGACAGAACAGAGATGAAAGAGAGACTACTTAAGAAAGAGTAATGCAGAGAGGAGAGAGGATAGCTTTACTGAGACAGTTATAGAGAGACAGGTTGCAGAGAGAGAACAAGCTACACACAGGTAAAGACGAAGTCAGAGAATAAGAAGAAGCCAGATTAGAACAGATTGCCAGAGTTAGTTTGAGGCCAAGCAAAGCAAAAAGGAGAGAGAAGCCAGATTGAATCAGTCAGCTTAGAGAGGAATTTGAGCCAGAACAGCTGAGTTGAATCAGCCAATCTGAGATCAGAAAGAACCAGAAAGGGTGAGCTTATTCAGCAGCAAGTCTCAGAGGCTGAAAACATTCTAGGCCTAGATACGATTGTAGGGAGGCTAGAAGCTTCCAGGACTAGGCCTAGGTTAGCAGATGGGAGGCAGTCAGCCTCAGAGATGACAATTACATCCGGCAAATAAAAGATACTTTTACAGCCTTTATTTGCTAAGCATCTCATTAGTTCATATCTCAATTTTTTAAAAAAAAAATCAACATGAAACTACAGAAGACTTATTCTATGGACATTAGGAGACTGGTTATGTTTGGGAAGGAGGAATTTTATGTCTGCTCTGCCCTTCCTCCACACTACTGGAAGTTGATCAGGGCTGGGATTGTGCCAGTCAAGCACTTAGCCATGAGCTACATCCCCAATCCCACGCCACCCCCTCCCCCAATCTCCACCATTTTTGTTTTGTTTTCTTTGAGGCTGGGTTGCCAAAGCTTGTCTAAATTGGTCTTAAACTGGCTATAGTTGTAGCTAAGGCTGGCTTGAGATTTATGATCCTCCTGCCTCAGCCTCCTAGAGTAGCTGAGATTAATATAGATATTTGCCATCAATCATCCCTTGCTTGGACCTATTCTAGTTCATGACCCGAATGAGGATAATATAGATGCATTCACATATGTTACTTGACAGTGCTACAGTCTTTTTGTTGGTGGCTTGGTTTGGTTTTTGATCTCCTGTAGCCCGTACACAACGCAATATGTAGGTAAGTACAGCCTTAAACATCTGATACTCCTGTCTCTAACTCCTAACTGCTGGGATTATAGGCACACACCACCATACCTAGCTACAGTTTTAAGAGTTGTGTGTTTCCTTTGTGTTCTATTGCAGCATTAGATAAGCATATTAGGATGTATGGTTTGTGTACAAAGGAACTAACACATAGTTACTAAAGTATAGCAAAGCTGGCAGGGAAGTGAGGGAAGTCCTGAGGGTGAAGATTAGCACAGACCTCTGGCGTCTGGGCTTCCTTGAGTACTCACAGCTTATGTAGAGACAAGAAAGGAGATATGGCTGACCTTCAGCATGGCAGCCTGGCAAATGCAGTTTAAACAGAATGCTATCTTATCTGTCAACCAAAAGGCTGAGGGGTGGAAGCTGAGAAGGATGCTGTCTTAGGTTTCTATGGCTATAGCTGAATAGATACTGGATGGATAGATAGATAGATAGATAGATAGATAGATAGATAGATAGATATTGGATATTTCTAAATAAATAAAGGTGTTTTTTTTTTTTCACTAGTGGATCTAGAAACCAGGAAAACCATCATCTTATGAATTTTTGGGAAATATATTGAAACCATAGCAAGAAGTTGGCATTGCTTTCCCCTCTGTCAATTCTAGTACCTCCTTTCCCTGCACCATCCACGCTATGACAATGACATTAGCTGGAAGGGCAGAGTCAGACCTAGTTGGTCTCACTCACTTTTGTTTGTCTTTCAGATGCCACAGCACAGTTCACGCCCTGTCTGTGTACTTTGCTGCCTTCTGCCAAGATGTGTGTGAGGTACTTCCCAATAATGAAAGTTCAGTGCATCAGAGCTCATACTGACCAGTCATGATGGGTAATGTGCTGGATAAGTTGATGTCTACTTGACACAGGTTAGAGTCATCTGAGAGGAGGGAACTCCAACTGGAAAATGCCTCTGTAAGATCAGCTACGGACAAATCTGTAGAGCACTTCCTTAATTAGTGATTGAGGGGTAAAGACTCAGTCCATTATGGGTAGGACTACCCCTGGTCTGGTAGTCTTGAGTTCTGTAAGAAACCAGGCTAAGCAAGACATGAGAAGCAAGCCAGTAAGCAGCATGCCCCCATAACCTCTACATCAGGTCCTGCCTCCAGGTTCTTGCCCTGTTTGAGTTCCTGTCCTGACTTCCTTCAGTGATGGACTTGATGTGGAGACGTAAGCCAAATAAACCCTTTCCTCCCCAGCTTGCTTTAGTCATGGTGTTTCAATCACAGCAATAGAGACCCTAACTAAGACACCTGGGGTTACTGCAGCTAAATCCCTGCTGGGTCAAAAAAGGAAGGGTTGGCAATGTGCAGAGAGAGAGACAGCAAAATGGGTGTTTCCATACCTTTTATTGTATCAGGAATTCTGGGCCATCCAATAAGAACTATTTTTAACAGCAGCTACATCAAGAATCTCACTATTCCTCCATAGAACCAAGGAAAGAAAGCACATTATGTGTTCACACAGAGAGGAACTTTGAACAAGGGTATCACCAGATCGTAGCCAATTCTCTTCCCTCGTTGGAAAGAGTGCCAAGTTCTTAAGAACTGCACTGAAAATCAATGCACAATAGCCGAGTCCACCATCCCCGCCCACTTCTTGTGTGAAGTAGAAGATAATCTCTTGGGTTATGTTGAGGGGGTGTCTCCATGTAGAAATCCTTCTTGGGGTGTCTTTAACAAACATAGCAACGCTGGAGGTCTTTATGTCTGGACAGTAATATCACAGTGACCTGAAGCAGATGATCTTTCACAGGTATCTTGTGGGCCTCCCACTCCCATCGGTGGTTGTTCACCAGCTGTCTCAGGATGTGGAGGATCTGGGCAGTAAGGTCCCCAGTGGTGGTGAGTAGTGCTGGTATAAACGTCCTGGGGGGACTGTGTCAGAGGACACTTGTTTAATGAAATAGGTGGGCTAGATTATACAGCTTGAGTCAGGTAGGAAGGAAAGAAAAGGGACAAGGGAATAAATGTTGTGGTGGGGACAGGAACCTTCTAAGCATATCAGTTAGATTAGCTGACTGCCTGTTACATGATTTCTGAGAAGCCAGTTCTTTGTCAAGGAAACAGAAGTTTAACCAGCTTTATCATGTTGTGGTCTTTGTCTCTATGGAGTTAAGAAAGCCCAAGCTTGATTTGGTTAGGGAACAACCCCACTCCTGCTATGCTCTCTGAGAGCCTTCTGGGGTATGGGCAGCCTTCTACTGCCTCTCATCTGGCACAGTACCTAACAATGATCACGTCACACCCACAGAGAATCCTGTTGAACAGTTTATTGGACCAGAGACAGCACCATGCTAGTTTGAATGAGAATGCTCCTCCCCACCCCCATAGGCTCAGGTATTTGAATTCTTGGGCACTGTTTGGGTAGGTTTAGGTGTGGCCTTGCTGGAGGAGGTATGCTACCGGAGTGGGCTTTGAGGTTTCAAAAGCCCAGGAAATTCCCACTGCTCTCTTTCTGCTTCATGCTTCTGGTGATGTGAGCTCTCAGCTTGGGACTCCAGCCACCGTGCTTGCTACCACCGTAGACTCTAACTCTCTGGAAAAGAAAGGCCATATAAGCTCCTCTGTAAATTGCCTTGGACATGGTGCTTTTTCAGAACAATAGAAAAGTGAATAATTTAGGCACCTAGGGAAGACATCTAACCTCAAGTATTATTTATAGATAAGGAAATGAATAACAGGAAAAATGTTAAGAGTATATCATTAATACTCACAACTGGTTCATCACAGAACCCATACTCCAGCACCTACTCTTCCGACTTCCTAAACAGACATCTAATCCCCTGTTCAACTCAACTCATTTAATGACTGTTAAAGGACGGAATTCCATGAACTCTGATAGCCTGTTTGTATATGATAGTAGCTTGCACTTCATGATAAACAAATGCCGCCCATTTTTGACACGAACATCAGGACAAGATGCTCTGAATGATTTTATTTGTTTGCTGTGCTCTCTGACTCCCTGAGAGCTATTTCTCATACGAATATCCTGGTGTCCTCAGAAGCATCCCGACATGTCTCGATACTTAGCTGTTTCTAACCCCTCCCTATCCATCCCAGGCACTGTTTTGCTAAAGCTCTTTAGTATGAGAAGTTTGAAATATTTGCTAACTTTGATCCCCAGTAACTCTCATGCAGACACAGAATGATTAATCTGCGGCCAATCTTGCCTCATTCATTATTGCCTTTCTCCCAAATGACTGAAAAAAACAATTCCAGATGTGGGGAAGAAATCTTGCAGGCGGGGGGAGGGAGTCCGGCGGCAGAGTCTCAGGGCAGTCCAGCATCAGGGCTTCCCGCCGCCAGCGGGGGATCCCACATTCACGCAGCTGTCTGTGGGCGGGCGGCGGCTGCATTGGCAAGGTTCCAGGGTTCCAAAAGCTGGGAATCAGGCAGAGAGACCATGGACATGTGGAGTCTGGTTTTCCAAAGTTTTTATTGTTCATGGCATGGTGAATGGACGCAAGTGGTAAGCGCTTCCCCCGCCAAAAGCCAGGGGAGACCAATCTTATAGGGAAGGGAGAAAGGGGAGGGAATAACTTAATTAGCTATGCCCCTGGCCTTTTGATAATTCATTAATATTTAAATCTCTGGAGGTGGAGACTTGTTAGTCACGCCCTCTACCTGTGCCCTACGTGACTGAAGGTAACAGGTTAAATGGAGTTACCTCGTCCAAGGCCCAACATCCAGACATTGTATCATTTTGTCTACAGATAGTTCTGCTTGTATCTTTCTGAGACCTAAAGTCACTTCAAAGTAACCATAGCATTGTGATTTCATCTCAATATTTTAAAATTAAACTCATTATTCTCTAATGTTATTAAATGTCCATTAAGTGTTTAAATTTCTATCCTGTCTTGCCTATGCATTGTTTTCAGTTTGCTTGACTTAGGAGCCAAGGAAGCTTCCCATTGGTTGACTCTCTCTCTCTCTCTCTCTCTCTCTCTCTCTCTCTCTCTCTCTCTCTCGTCTGTCTCCTTCATTCTATAGGTACAGCCTAAGTTTCCTGGTGTTTGCCTGTAAAGGAGCAGAGTCCCTTGTCCTGCCGCCTGGATTTTGCTGATTGTCTCTGGGGTATTCTTTGGCCTGTTTCTCTCTTGCCTTCCTCTCCTGTATTCACTTGTTACAATATTCTCTTTATTGGAGAGACCCTTCCTCACTGGACTGTTAACTCTCTGAGAACAGAAACAGCGTCTTATTTATCTTTATCTTTTTCAGGATCTAACACTGTAAATCTCCAATGAATATATTTAAAAATGAGGAAATCAGGCAGCTGTCTGTATTTCCCTCAGATCAGAACACGGAAGACTTTAGAGGTAGATTGCTGGTAATGAGCTCTTAACTCCCCCCTTTCTTTTCTGGGGATGACAGGCAATATTAATTTTTATTTCTTTATTTCTAAAATAGAAGCAATAATCATGTATTAGTCAGAGTCCTCTAGAGAGACAGAACCAGTAATCTCTCTCCCTCTCTCCTCCCCCACCCCATATGTGTGTGCATTCATGAGTGACTGAGTAAATGAGTGTGTATGTGTGTGCATGCGTGTGCACACGTGTGTGTGTGTTTGTAAATGGACTTCCTATCTTGACTCACACAACAAGAAGCTGAGTAGTCCAATGATGACCTCCATGCTGGATAGGCAAATAATTCAATAATGGCCCAGTCTAAGAAGCTGAACTACAGAATAATGAAGACTAGTAATCAATTTCTACTCCAAGGCTGAAGGCTTGCAAGCTCCCTGCCGAGCTGCTGGTGTGAGACCACATGGGAGTACTGAGGAAAGTGGAGTTTCCATGGTGATGACAGTATCAATAGACACTTTGGAGAAGGAGCTTTCACATGTTTCAGTCTCTTCTAGATTTATTTCATCTGATTCTCCAACCTGCTAGATGGCGCTGGTAGCATTCAAGGCAGGTCCTTCACCTTCCGTCATTCTCCCATATGCCAATCCTGTCTGGAAATGAGTTCACAAACTTACTCAGAAGCATTCTTGACCAATCCTCTGGGCATCTGTGTTGACAGTCAAGACTAACCATTGAAGTTCACTTATCATCAGTTTGTCACCAAACCTATTTCCTTAAACCATAGTTAACCTTCAAACAGAGACAATAGCAAGGTCATAATTATTATGCCCTCTGTGATATAACCATGATATACACAATTGAAAACATTAATACCATTTCTAGAATATGTGTTTTGATGAATGCCTTCTCTTCTTCTGATATAACTTAAAGTTATATAATATAGATGTGCAGTACCATCATGGTTACTGAGGAAGTATCAAGAAAGCTTCAGTCCCAGACACCTCAAACATGAGGACAGCAGGAGTTGGCTACCTCTCCACTCCCAACCTGGCTCACTTACAGGCTTCACTCATTGTTTGACCTTATAAGCTGACCCCCCCAACCTGGACCCTACAAGCCTCTGAGTATACAGATGAAGCATCTTCCAACATCCCTGCCCTGCCAATGGTACACGAGCATAAAAATCTTGACCCATAGACCCTGACCACCTCCCTAGGGGCATAGATGTAACAATATTCCTCTGCTCTTACATTGTAAGAAAAAAGAATAGTAAAGAAAATAAGGATATCTGCATAGTGTATGTGTATATGAGTATAAGCAGTTTTAACAAAATGAAAAGAAACATTTCACAACAGTTATAACCTCTGATTTCGTAACTGACCACATGGCCATGACTGGCATTTATAACTATCTTTTTATACTACCCAGTTTGGGTCCCCCTACTTTCTGTAGCACCTTAGCTGGCCTTAGTGCTTTACCTGGATATGTGATCTGCACCTTCCTTCTTGATAGCTCTGGCCCATTTGTCATTTTGCCTGGGTTGGGTTTGTATAGTTTCTTATTGATAATCTTAATAGGATATGAAGTAGAATACCTGATAGGGTCAATGCTCTGGTTTATCTATTTATTTTACTTTTAACTATGTCCTGGAATTCAACCAATGTTTTATAAGTGTTAGGATAGTGCTCTACCAAGCTGTATATCTGTTGTTGCTGTACTCTTAAATCGTTGTTTTATGTTTCTTTATATATCTCCCTGCCCTGGCTGCTGTTACAGGACCATAGCCATCTCCCAGCCTGTGGTGGTTTGAATATGCTTGAACCAAGGAGTGGCACTATTAGGAGGTGTGGCCCTGTTGGAGTAGGTGTGGCCTTGTTGGAGTAGGTGTGTCACTACGGGTGTGGCCTTTGAGACCCTTATTTTAGCTGCCTGGAAGTCAATCTTCCACTAGCAGCCATCAGATGAAGATGTAGAACTCTTGGCTCCGGCCTGGAGGAAGCTATTCTATGCTCCCGACTTGATGGTACTAGACTGAATCTGCAAGCCAGCTCCAACTGAGTTTTGTTTTTGTTAAGAGTTGCTTTGGTCATAGTGTCTGTTCACAGCAGCAAAACCCTAACTAAGTAAGACACAACTCTTAACCATTATTTTAGAATATACTCGTTTTATTAAAAAAAAACACAAACAAGCAAACAAACAAATAACCTAGCTGGGCATGGTGGTGCATGCCTTTAATATCAAGGGAGACAACAGCAGATGGATCTCTGAATTTTAGTTTCCAGATCTGCCTGTTCTACAAGGTGAGTTCCAGGACAGCTATGCTACACAGAGAAACCCTGTCTTGGAAAAGCAAACAAAAACTACTGAGAAGCACATGCTGAGTTCAAGAGACAGTGATGTCACCAAGCTCATGTTGACTGAGTCACTAGGATTCATCATTTATCCCTACACATAATCCCATCTCACATGGTCTTACCCATCATGGCCTGAGAGCAAAAGGCTGATGTACTTACACACGTTGGTGTACACTTATCCTTGAGAGACACACACACACATGCACTCCTACAGCTGCCATGTGAGGTAAGCTGTTCTGTATAGGTTGTATAAAAGAACAATGTTTGCTCAATGATGAAATTGCTTCAAAGCACATTTTCTGTACACAGCCAGTCATTAGGTGAGACTCGGCTGTCTTTAGAAAGCATAATGAATCATGACACATGGTAGAGTCTCAAGTGGTCTCGTGAATATTTCTTTATGTCTTAAATAGAACCTAGAACCCATTTACTTGTAGGTTATTATAGTTTAACTTTTAAAACTGCTTTTAGTGTTTTGGGGTTTTTGTTTCTTATTTTTGTTGAGATAGAGTCTCGTGTAGCTCAGGCTGGCCTCGAATTCATTTACAGGCTGAAGTTGGCCTTAAATAGCTGATCCTCCTGCCTCTAACCCCCAGCTCAGTGGGTTCTGAGGTTCAAACACAGGCCCTCTTGTATGCTAGGCACACACTTCTACCAACTGAGTTATATCCACCAGTTGGTGTTTTGAATACAGCAGCTCACTGTGTTGCTCAGGATAGCCTTGAACTCACTGCAGTCATCCCATCTCCATCCACTGAGTACTGCGATCCTTGGCGTAGGCCACCACATCTGGAGGATTCGTTTACCTTTTAGTGATGACTGGCTTGCAAAATCCCCAAACCGAGTTAGTGCATGCTCGGGAAAAGAGAGGAGATGCCAGCAGGATAGCCCTGACCCTCATGGGTACTCTATCCAAAAGGGGCCTTCACTGGTTTCTTTTCTGTTTTATTTTTCCTTAAAAGCAGTTATCATTGTGTGCCATGGTGTTAAAATTTTCATTACTAAAATTGCATCTGTTGGGTTAGAAATATGGCTCAGTGGCTACAGCACTTGCTGTTCTTCCAGAGAATCCCAGTTCAGTTTCCAGTTTCCATACTGGGGAGTCCATAACATTCCTGTAACTCCATCTTGAGAAGATCTTCTGATACCCTCTTTTGGCCTCTATGGCACATGCACTCATGTATACACGCGCGCGCGCGCACACACACACACGCACACGCACACACACACACATGCACACACGCACACGCGCGTGCGCACACACACACATACATACACACTGAAATATAAAATATTTAACCAATTTGATAAATAAAATTAAAATATTATCCATCATTTCTCTTTTTTCTGTGTTTTTGGTGCACAGAACTTTTTGAGTTCATTATAGATATTATTTATCAATTATAGATTATCAATTATTATAGATAGACAAATGTTTGTTGAAGAACTAATCAACGGACCACTTAAGGCTTATGAAGAAGAAATTGAAACATAATAATATACAGCTTTAAGTGTTACATGATTTTTCTACAGGAACTAATAACCCAAACTCTCAATGTAACAAAAGACACTGAAACTATTACCATTGTGCTCTCATGACCTAATCCCAAGGCTGATGAGAGAAAATCCGACTCAGCATTTATCACTGGCAAGATCCAAACTCCAGCAACAGTGGGGGTTTCTGCAGCAGGCTCACACGCAGTGGCCTTGCCAGTAGAAATTAAAACTATCAATTATTTACATCCTTTTTCACGACAGTCTTCAAACTGACTAGTTTTTTCTCATT
Source organism: Arvicanthis niloticus (assembly GCF_011762505.2). Classification (NCBI taxonomy): domain Eukaryota; kingdom Metazoa; phylum Chordata; class Mammalia; order Rodentia; family Muridae; genus Arvicanthis; species Arvicanthis niloticus. Next base: position 65,571,069 of record NC_047664.1, on the reverse strand, counting down.
GGTCATTTTAATAATGCCTTGCCTTTTATCTCCCTCTAGGCTTTTCTGTTATTAAAATGGAACAACTTGAGGCCTGGGATGTAGCTTAGTCTGTCTAGTGTGCGCAGACCCTGAGTTTGATCTCTAGATCCTAAAAGAAAGAGAAAAATTAACCTACCTTGTCTGCTTTATGTCTCTGCATAGGCATTTCCCTTTGCTTCTCTTTCCTCCTAAAGAACCTGATTGACAGCAGCTCCCACCCCACTGGTGCCTGCTGCTCTCAACCATCACAAGGTAGGAGCCATCTCTCAGCAGGGGAATAGCTCCTGGGTCAGCATCACTGGGTCCTTTTGTCTGAGGGACCCCGATATTTGACAAGCACTAAGGATCTATGAACGCTGAAAGGCACTTTTGTGAAATTGCTAGGGGGTCAGTGTCTGCTTGGAGCACTACTCCAGCCTTATGAGAGCATGAGAAAAATCAGGGGTGGACACCAAAAGCCCCCTCAACCCCCAAACAGGAGCATCTGACCTGCAGCCCACAGTCTGAATATACACACTTACTACCGTTATACTGCAATGTCAAAAGACTGGACACCCCTGCTCCAAAGTGGTTTTTAAAAATCACCCCTACACATTGCTGAAGAATCTCAGCAGATTCATAGGCAGTATTGGGAAATATCATCACTCCAAATGGAGCAGCCAGTTTAGTGTGGCTTCCCTCCACATCAAAATGGCGTCGGTTCTTCTCACTGTTATTTCTGCTTCTGTCTGTATTCATAAAGAGTGGAGTTTCTGCTTCATGAAACTAGCAGTATCAAAAAGGAGATGTGGTTAGGCTGTTAAAAGAGATTCTGGCCGGGCGGTGGTAGCGCACGCCTTTAATCCCAGCACTTGGGAGGCAGAGGCAGGTGGATTTCTGAGTTCGAGGCCAGCCTGGTCTACAGAGTGAGTTCCAGGACAGCCAGGACACAGAGAAACCCTGTCTCGGAAAACAGAGAGAGAGAGAGAGAGAGAGAGAGAGAGAGAGAGAGAGAGAGAGAGAGAGAGAAAGATTCTGGCCTCCGATAATTATGTACTGAGGTTGGAGAAATGGTTCGGTGGCTGAGAACTTGCTGCTCTTCCAGAGGACTCAAGGTTTGTTTTCCAGATCCACCCAAGGCAGCTCCCACCTACAGATAACTCCAGCCAAGATCCTAAAACACATGTTACCTGTGTCAGGTTGATCTTACATTTGCTCAACTTGCTTCACAGCTGAGAACAACCTTGCAATCCTGATCCTCCTGCCTCCACCTCCCAAATGTTGGCATTACAGGTAATGTTGGCATTACAGGTAATGTTGGCATTACAGGTAATGTTGGCATTACAGGTAATGTTGGCATTACAGGCAAATGATATCCAGTTTCAGCCTTAAGGCTCTTATAGGGAGTCATCAGGGAAGGGGATGAGACCGGAGTATACTTTGTAGCTCCGACTGCCCTCTAACTCACTATGTAGACCAGGTTGGCCTTGGATTCATGAGCTAAACCTGCTTCTTCCTTATAAGTACTGAGATCAAAGGCATCCCTAGCAGCCTTTAAAATGCTGTTGTGTTTAACTTAAGAAAGTATAAATGCAAAATCCATAGCCATCATCTTATCGGAAATAAGAGAGTTTGCTCTGGAGCCACTTTGAGTAATTGTGGTCCAGGAACACAGATTTAGGTGACCCCCAGATTCCTTATTTCAACATAGAAGCAGTTTCCTGAAGTTTTAGAGTTTTGCAGAACAACAAAATAGATAAAAGCAAGTACATCAGAGAGACGGTACAGCATGGTGGGGGAGCTTGGCCATCGGCCCGAGATGTTCTCTGGTGGCATTCTTAGCCTTCTGATGAGTGGGAGCTAGTGGTCTGGTAAGCTGATAGATTCCAAAAAGCTTTTTATATTATTAGACATAAGACTAGTAAACAGAGGTGGGCAGGGAATGGCTGCTCAAGTGGGCTAGGATTAACCCAAGATAAAGTAGTTAGTGAGGGAACTCTGGCCAGTTCGAGGGACTCTGGCCAGCTCAAGTGTGGCCAGCATGACTCGCTCAGGCCTTGTCCTTCTCCTTGAGTCCCTCTGCCTTTCAAAAAACAGTTAGATCACATTCCTAAAGCAAGCACCCAGGATTTATTTCTTTATTTGACCAATCCCTCCTCCTGAGGCTGGATACCAAGGTCCAGCTATCAAAGCATTGTAGTCCAGAAAAAAAAAAAAAAAAAAAAAAAAAGTCCCCTTTGGCTCACCTAATTAACATGTCCAATTAAAATTGAATGCTTCATCCTAACATAGGATTTCCCTTTTTACCTTTATAAACCAACATTTAGCTAGGGGTCATGTCTGTTTCCTCTCTATCCACAGGTAGTCCTTCGTACAAACACCCCTCACCCTCTCTCTTGTCCTTTTCTTCCTGTCTTTTATACCCTCTCCCTTCCCCCTCTTTCTTATCTCCCTCATTATCCCTTATGCTCTCTGAGAACGTGGTCTTGGCTGTGGAGCCAACTTCATCTTTATACTCTAGGCCTGCGACATTCCAGTCTCTTCACAGCACTGAAATTCTACTCAGTCAGTCATTCTCGGCAGCCACCGCTTCTTTCCTGGAATTATGGGTCACTAAAGACAACTTAAAAACCTGCTATCTTTCCCACTCAAATTGCTATTCAATTTTCTTCTAATCCTGTCTTTCAACAGTGGTATAAGGTCTTAACCCCTCTGCCCTTTCCACCTGTAGGAAACAGCAGCATCCCTTTCCTTAAAGATGTGTAGAACCACACTTGGGCTTTCTTCTTCTTCTTCTTCTTCTTCTTCTTCTTCTTCTTCTTCTTCTTCTTCTTCTTCTTCTTCTTCTTCTTCTTCTTTATTGGATATTTTCTTTATTTACATTTCAAATGTTATCCCCTTTCCCGGTTTCCTCCCCCCCCCCAAGCCCCCTATCCTATTCCCCTTCCACCTGCCTCTATGAGGGTGCTCCCCCACCCACCCACCCACTCCTGCCTCCCTGCCCTTGCACTCCTCTACACTGGGGCCAAGGAATTCTTCTCTCATTGATGGCTATCCTCTGCTACATATGTGGCTGGAGCCATGGGTCGATCCATGTATATACTCTTTGGTTGGTGGTTTAATCCCTGGGAACTCTGGGGGATCTGTTTGGTTGATATTGTTGTTCTTCCTATGGGGTTGCAAATCCCTTTAGCTCCTTCAGTTCTTTAACTTTTCCACTGGGGACCCCGCGATCAGTCCAGTGGTTGGCTGTGAGCATCCACCTCTGTATTTGTCAGGCTCTGGCAGAGACTCTCAGGCTTTCTTTTTAATCGTAAGAAAATCAAATTGTTTATTCATACACCATAGGAGTTGTTACTGGCACAATGTTAGTGATTGACATTGCAAAGTGTCTTTAGATGGAGTTAAAGACTTTTACAAGAAGCAATCAGGGAAAATATCTCTGTTCTTGGCATCTGGTAATTATTGAGTATGAAAAATATGAATCATAGTTTGACTTGATAGAATCTTATCCAAATGTGATTTGATGAATATAATTTGTTTACCACAGACTCCTTTTCAAATTAAAGGCTTAGGTGATGTGATGATGGCTATTCCCAGTTGTCAACTTGACTCTATCTGGAATGAAGTACAATACAGAAATTTAGGGCACACGTGTGTTACAGATCATAAAGCTGGAAGACACATGTTATGATCTGGATCTTGAGGTATGGTAGCCATGGAAACCTTAGGCCCAGGCAAGGTGGTATACAACTTTAATCCCAGGAGACAGGGGCAAGCAGATCTCTGAGTTCAAGGCTAGCCTGGGATTGAGCAAGTTCCAAGTAAAGAATAGCTTAGGTCCAGGTATGGTACCATACCTTCTGGAGGGCTACAGAAGGACAATGGAAGAAAAAAGGCTTCCTTCTTCTCTTGCTTATACAGAAGACTAGCTCAAACACCCAGGCTCATGGGACTGAACAATGATTTGGACTTTCATGGCCACTAATTGTCAGGTTCGTTGGACTGCAGACTGTGAGTTATTCCAATAAATTCTTTAATATATAAAGACATCCACAAGTTCTGTGACTCTAGAGAACCCTGGCTAATTCAGATAATTTTATGGCTGGACACCTAAATAATTAAAGGTTTTCAGCAAGGTTAGTAATTTCTGAATGACAGAGTCACCATCTCATAGTTTTGTCTCTTAATGTTCACTTATGTTTGGGTATAATAAGTATGTGCTTTAATCTATTCAGATAACTAATGAAATACTGCAGAATGAGTACTTTATAAACAACTAAGAAGGATTTTTCACAGTTGTAGAAAATTGGACGTCCAAGGTCAAGGTGAAACCGATTTAGTGTCTGCCAAGGGCCCACTTCTAACAGGTGGTAATTCATTGCATGTCCTCAATTAGCAGAAGGAGCTGGGCATTTCTTTGAATTCTGCATGGGGGTGGGGGGAGGGAATGATGGAAAGCTTGGGTCCAATCTGAGATACTTAGAATGCTCCAAGCCATAGGATGCCTAGGGAGACCCTGTCTCAAAACCAACCAAACAAAAAGAACTCTTAGCTCTTATTTCTAAAACCATGCTTAGAAGGGGGAAAAAAAAAAAGACACTTTCTGGCAGAGAAAATGGGGAGAGCCAGGTCACAGCTAGAAAGCAGGGGGAAGCCTAGTGGCTCCTACAGCAGCTTGAAGCACCAAGGTTAGACTTCTGTTGATAACAACTCATTCTCAGGCAGAACCCTAATGACCCACATGCTTCTGGAATTAAAGGGGAGGATGGGACTACAGCCAGAAAGACTGGCAGAAACTGTGCTTGAAAAGAAAACGGGGTGAGGAGGGCTGGGGTGGGGGAGAAATGATGTCTTTAGTTTAATTTCAAAAAGAAAAAAAAAGTTGAAAAATTCATACTGCTTTTTTTTTTTTTTTAAATCATACATTGAAGAATAAAACTTGAGAAAAGTTGATAAAAAGTTGATACCACCTCAGATTTCTTGATGATTTTTTTTTTTTTCCTGGAGAACACAGCAGAGCCCTGTCTGTGGAGGTCATAAGAAATACGGAGAGTTCCCAATGGCTGTGAAGGTTTCTCCTGTGAAGTCACTGTGTGGAACAGCAGAAAAGCAACCTCTTTAAGGGTGAGATCCACTGTTTCCCACCACTGTATGCTTACCTTCTTCCAGATGTCAGTCCTCGGTTTCCATGAAAAAGAGTTGGAGCAGCTTAAAACTCTGACACAATTAAATCCCTTTCTCTTTGTCTTATTCCCCCTTTTCCTTCTCCCTTCCTCCCTTCCTCCCTTCTTCCTTCCCTCCCTTTCTTCCTTTTTCTTCCTTTCTATTTTGACATGGCCTTGTGTAGCTCAGGCTGGCCTCAAACTCTCTAGGTGGCTGAGGAGACCTTGAATGCTGGGATTACAGGAATGCACCACCACACCTAGTTTTTGTGATGCTAGAATCCGGATCCAGCTGTGTGTGTATCGGTGAAGAGCTCCATCTGCTGATTTATAGCTACAGCTCTGGTAATTGCTTTCTTAACACCGTATAGTTGTCTTAATGACCTTTGGTCTCTGTGACCAAGCATCTGACAGAAGCAACATAAGGGAGAAGGGACTCTGTTGGATCCTGGTCCACAATGAGGAAGGTTTGTTGGTGGTAGGGTACCTGTTCTTGTCTATGTTGACCAGAGTGTGAAGCTTCTTGCTCACATGAGGAAGCAGAGGCACTCAGACTGGAAGTGGAGTCAGCCTACACTGTTCAAGGCTATCCCTCACAGCTATGCCTCGTGTCCATAAGTTTCTACAGTCTCCTAGACAATGCCATCAGAGCATGGGGGAGCATTTTATATCCACACTACAACCATGATTATTTTGTCATTGGCTTAACACCAGTTTCCCTTGGTAGTGTTTGAGGCTTTCCACATTTTTCTTTAATGATGCTGAATTTCCTCTTTTTAGACTCTAGACAGAGAGTGCACAGCAGATCTTAAACTGTCTACAGACATCATGCATGTGGAGTGTGGTAGGGGCTGCCAAGCCAGGGCACATTAGAACTTAGTTTACGTCTTACTGCAAAGGATGTCCGAACCAATATATCAGAGCCAGTTAACCATCTCTAGTGAGTTAGCAAGTCACAATCACGTGGCAGTTACACCACTAACTTTCAGGCCATCCAATTTTCTTAAGAGGCCCAAATGTTTTCTATACCCAGGCATGGGCTTGGTCAAGATCCTAGGGTGGATGGGGTGTGCACTATTTCAACATTCAAGGGCCCCACTGGCTGAAATTACTAAAGGTTAGCCAAGGTCAGCCAAGCTAAAGCTTAGCACTGTTACAGATAGTTCATTGAAACTGTGGCACTAGCTTTGCAAGCTACCACACAGAGGCACAGAAGTGTAACATAATTGCTTCTATGGATAACTAATTTCTCTTGTCCCCACCATGAGCATGCTGAGTCTCTTACTTCCTTGATCGGAATGTACAGTCATAGAACCACCTTGCAAAACGATGAAATTAACAATGCAAGTATTTCCTGCTGCAGTGATTCTTGTGGGGATGTTCCACCTACAACAAGGATCTGACAGTAAGTCTCTTGGGTCGCACCATTCAGCTGTGGTTGCTGGGTAGACAACATGAGTGTAAATGAATGGGTTTGTGGTCCAATAAAACTCCACTATATTTACATTTGCATTGTGGGTAACTTTTGACTCCAGAAAAAGTATTTTCTCTTGGTCTTTCAGACATTTAAAATGTAAACATTGGGCTGGCAAGATGGCTCTGTGGTTAAAAGTGTCCAAACCTGATGACTTGAATTTGACCATTGGATCCATCGTGGAAGGAGAGAACCATTTCTTAAAGTTGTCCTCTCACATCTACAAGCATGCTACGCCATGTGTGTCAATGTATGCACATATGTATTATACAAACACATAATAAATAGAAATTGAAAGTTGGGTGGTGGTGGCAAATGACTTTAATCCCAGCACTCAGGAGGCAGAGGCAGAGCCAGGTGGATCTCTGAGTTTGAGGACAGCATGTTTTACAGAGTGTGTTCCAGGACAGCCAGGGCTATAGAGAAAACCCTGCTTTGAAAACAAAGACAAAATTGAGAAGTATACAAATACATGTTTCTTAGTCAGGGTTTCTATTCCTGCACAAAACAAGAAGCAAGTTGACCAAGAAGCAAGTTGGGGAGGAAAGGGTTTATTCAGCTTACACTTTTCACATTGCTGTTCATCACCAAAGGAAGTCAGGATCAGGACTCAAGCAGGTCAGGAAGCAGGAGCTGATGCAGAGGCCATGCAGGGATGCTACTTACTGGCTTGCTTCCATTGCCATGCTCATCTTGCTTTCTTATAGAACCCAAGACTACCAGCCCAGGGATGGCACCACCCACAATGGGCCCTCCCACCCTTGATCCCTAATTGAGAAATTGCCTTACAGCTGGATCTCATGGAGGCATTTCCTCAAGGGAGTCTCCTTTCTCTGTGATAACTCCAGCTTATGTCAAGTTGACACACAGAACCAGCCAGTATGACATGTATCAGCTGTGAGCAAAGATAAAGACAAGCAGGGAGATGTCTTGCCCTACAGACTGCAGTCAGCTGACCCATGTCTTAGGGTTGCTGTGCGGTCCTGAAGGAAGCTTTTGGTAACTTGCAACAGTAACAAGATGAAAAGTTCTCCATCAGCACAGGCAATAAATGGTAACCTGTGATGTATCATGTGATGGAATTCAATGTGGTACCCAAAATGCAAAAGCTTCAGACAGCTCTAGGAGTCAGTATGGTTGGTCTCAAGCTCTTTCTATTGATCAAGAAGGCAGCCACAGAAGACGTCTTACAGCACAATATAGTGGTGTTTAGACTCGACAGGGGTGAAACGTAGTCACGTAAAAGTCACAAAACTGATATAAAAGGAGAAAATTGGAAGAAAAATCAAGAAAGAGGTTTACCTAGGAAGTAGGGGTGAACGTGACACTTTGAGAGACACGTGCAAGGGCTTTCACATTATTGGGGTTATTATTTATTTCACATTTGACTATATTCTGTTTAGTTTAGTGTGAGTGACCAAATCCCAACCTTGTCACCACCTTTAAGCTACATCACTAGTGTGCTAAATTTAATTCTGGGTTTCAGGGCTTGGAGGAGTGCTTCTCTTTCTTGTTTTAAACTGTATGACATGACAGAAATAACAGGCTAACTAATACATATTTGTATTAAATTTTACTTGGATCTTTAAAAACGTTGCTATTGAAATTCTAAAGTGGATGTACTACTGCTAACTTTCAGATTAGTTCAGCTTTGAAGGCTTAGCAAATGGGTTTTGGTTTTCACAGGAAAGTCTGCCCTCTTCAGGTACCAATGCTTAATGTTTGTAAAACAATTTTAATAGAAAATGTAGAGTTAAAAAAACGTCAGAAAATGTGGGATGACAGAAGAGGCATTCTATGCCTAGTCTTAGCCAGTTCAAATTATTTTAGAAATACCGAGGAATAGACTTTTTTCTATTTGTATTTAATATTACTTAATTCAAATTGTAGAAACTCCCCATTTGCTGGAGAGATGGCTCTGTGGCTCAGAGAATTAACTGCTCTTCCAGAGGATATGAATTTAATTCAGGCATCTTTGTTACTGCCTGTAATTCCAGATCTGGGGGATCTAGCACTGGTTCACTGGGCACCTGCTCTTACATGTCATAACACCCCACCCATACAATACACACACACACACACACACACACACACACACACACACACACACACACACTTAAAAATAATAAAATAGGTGTTGGAGAGATGGCTCAGCAGTTACAAGCACTGACTGTTCCTAGAACCTACATGGCATCTTATGTTGGTGACTCCAGTTCCAAGGGATCCTATGTTCTCTTCTGACCTTTTCAGACACCAGGCATGCACATGGCACATAAACATACACTCAGACACTTATATACACTTATATGCATAAACTAAATGAATAAAGATGTCTTTAAAATTCCCATTTCTATTTATTTTGATACATAAAGCCCTGCGGTTTCCTCCCCTGGAAGGCGAAAGCTACAGGTTGCTTACATGGGGCATTCTTGACCTGCCGTGACACCAGTGGAGAGAGAGGCTGACTCTTTTTCATACTCACAACAGCTTATGTAATCTTACAAGAATTTTCAGAATTCTGTTTCTATTCAGAGAGGAAACATCTGCTCAGCTCTAAGATCTTAGCCAGCCTGACTCTGGTTAGACTGAATATTTAACACACACCTTCATGTAAATGTGAACATGCAGTACATGGAGATGATTTAAGCAGAAGTTACTGGGTAGTCAGTGACTGCACCAAACTTAAAGTCATAGAAACTGCAGCTTAAAAGCAACTAGTAGGTCTATTTTTAAATCCATCATCATAATTTAGTTAAACAGCATTTTCTTTTTTGTTGTTGTTGTTTACTTATTTAGGATAATTATTGTAGCCTTAGATTAAATGAAAATATTTAATTGATTTCTCTGTATCATCTTGAAGTAATATTTTATTAAAAATGTTCTATTATTTGCAGCTTCCAGATGTTGTGCACTTGAGGTTTACCAGAAACCCCCAGCAGTCAACTCGACATTTGAAGTGGGAATTTCTGGTTTCGTTGTAGACTCAGTTGTGTCATGTGATGTTTTCTGGAAGCTGTCTTATGAGAGGATGTTTTGCTGAGAACAGACAAGTGTTGTTTTTCTGGAAGTTGCCTGGGGAAAGGGCATGTGCTGTTTTGCTAGACTCAACGCTTGAGAGGTGCGTGATGTTTGGAAAGAGTCTAAGTGTAACCCAACAGACAGTGGATGATGCTCTCGGTTCACCTCGCAACTCTTTGCTGGTCTTCATTAGGTTTCACTGAGACTTCTTCAATGACTACACTCTAACATTGCTTTGTCTTTCTTTCTTCACTGATCTTCACTTGTGACTTCATAGAGAGAAGTGCACCAACCAAGGAACTTCTGGTGGATTCCTGCTGTTTCTTGCCACTTCTGCTGACTCATGCTGATCTGCAGAGCCTCGAGGGTTCTTCTGGATCCAGCCGCTGCTGCTGATTCATGTTTAGTGTTTTCCTAGTGGACTGGACTGCTGACAATGAAGATTGGAATTGCCCCAAAGAACTGTTTCCAAACACAACCCCTGTTTCCTATTAACCCTTCTTTCCCCCTAGCTCTGGTGGGTGGTAGGCTAGAAGGAAGGTTGAAGTGTTAAAGAACCATAATTAAAGTAGGTTTTGAAAAGCCTAAGCCTACAGACATTTGTGTTCTGAGCCTGCCACTGGCATTTCAGGCCCACCCATCCAGTAGTATCTTGAGGAAAGGACTCACCTCTCCCACCCCCCAACCCATGGTCACCATAACAGCTATGCCAAGGAGGGAAAAAAGGCAAAGGAAGCAAAAACAGGTGCTGAGGTATGCAGAAAGATGAACCTGAGTAAAGAGAGGTGGTGTTTAAAGAGGATGCAGAATAGTGTGTTTCAGAAATCAAAATCCTGGGAACTGGGTGAAGCAATGTTTTGGAGGGTGTTATGTTACTGTTCCTGGGGAGACTACTTTTATTCACCTCAGATACAGAAGAAAACAGACCAAAGAAAACACCCATCAAAGTCTACCTTGAAGAATCAATAAGTTGATTAGAGTTACTTACATGAACCCAGGTGAGGAGTTACTCGCCTGAACAGGGTAACTACGGTATTTATCTGCATCACTGAAAACCCCAGTTCAGTCAAATAATCTCCAAAACTTCATTGCCGGAGTCCCCTGCAAAATGGGAAGGCAGCTACATCACTAAAGCCTCCTCTTCCCCAGCAGCTGTACACTTAACTCAGGGACAGGCCCTGTAGTCTTGCAAGTTTATTGTGTGTTTTCTTCATCCTGTAGCTTCTTCCCATTCCTCCACAGGGAAGGGCTTCAGTCTGGTGGGATGATCTACACAACAGCAGGAATGTAAGGAGGCTTGTGCCACATTACAGAGAAAACAAGAAGGAAAGTTTGGATCTATGCCTCAGGTGGTGAATCTACGAGCCTATCAGGATAACAATGTTGATGCCACCTTATGGCATAAAAGGTGAAGCCAGAAGTCAGAAGACATAGGAATAACCTCCAGAACAAGTTGAAATCCTAAAAAAGATGAAACAGAAACAACTAGCTCTTTAGGAAATGAAGAAATCTAATCTGAAGAGTGTGAAGATTGGTGATGTGTAAGTCAAACTGAGTGTGTTGTACTTTGAGTTTCCCAAGAATTGTCTTACAGTTGAGGTTTTGGCTTTTAACTGTTAAAAATAAGACTCCACTTAACAAGGTTATAGCTTATTGAAGCAAATGGATTTATTTTCATTAAAATGTGTTTATTATATTCCTTGAAAACTGAAGATTCCACATGATCATAAGTGACATGTTAGCCAGGCAGTGGTGGTACACGCCTTTAATCCCAGCACTTGGGAAGCAGAGGTGGGTGGATTTCTGAGATTGAGGCCAGCCTGGTCTACAGAGTGAGTTCTAGGACAGCCAGGGCAATACAGAGAAACCCTGTTTGAAAAAACAAAAACAAAAAATCTAAATAAGTGGCATGTTAACATTTTGCTCTTTATATATGATGTACTGTGGGATAAAACACTATAATATGCATAGTTCTAAGGGGAAGCATCGTTTCTCTTGTGATTCCCTTATTCCTAATGAGTGATATTTTGCATCAGTTATTTGCCTCCTAGTCATCAGGGACAACAGTGAGTCTTCAAGCCAGCACATCTGTTTGCAAAGACTTTGTGGTTTAATTATCCAGATGTTCTGTTGAGAGGTCTCATCAAATTAAGGATGACATAAATAAACATTTGTTACTAGAGAGAAAAGAAGGTATTTCTCATATTTATGTAGCCAAGTGCATTTTAATGTCAATTTTCATATTTCACACATCTTTTCTATTGTTCGTATTGTCATTGCTCTTCCCAAAGCATTTCCAAAAATGTAGTTTTTAACACATGAGTAGCAATTAAAAAACATGTGGTTTTTGTATATGCGGAGTGTGGGTGCTTGCATGTATGTGCGTGCATGCATGTGTGCATCCGTGTGTGCACGTGTTTCAGAGCACTTAACTGAGGGCTATGTCGTCAGCCTTGTCAGAAGGTGCCTTTACCCACAGAGCCAACTCGCTTGTCTATGGATAGCAGCTTCAGAAATTGAACTCTATGTGATAAGTAATTATCTCGACAATAGAAATATTGATATAATAGATGACATTGTTTTAATTTATAATTTACTTTTTATATATATAATTTACTTTTATATAGCATATCCTCAAATAGAAATGGAAATGGGATGGAAAAATAAATAGATTTTCTGATATTTACATAGGACATTTTTTCATATAAAAAGAAACTTTTTAGGGATACATAAAATATTTCATGTTTATCTTCATAGTCACAGGGTTCAAGAGACTGAGGCAAGATAATTGTTTTGAATTAGAGGCCAGCTACAGCTTCATAGTGAGTTTCCACACACACACACACACACACACACAAAGGCATAATTTTCTTTCTCTTTTTAAAAGTTAATTTTAAAAATTTATGTGTATGTTTCTGTCTATAAGCATATATTTCCCATGTAGCCACATGTCTATGAGGGCCAGAAGAGGGCAGCAGCTCTCCTGGAGTTGGAGTTACAGGTGGTTATCAGATTCCTGATGTGAGCGCTGGGAACTGAACTTAGATTCCCCCCCCCCCCACCAAAGAGCATCATGTGCTCTAAACTACTGAGTTCTCTCTCTACCCGGGTGTTACTTTCCTTTTAAAGTGATTCATTGCAAACCTTAATTTTGTGCTTTATGAATAAGAAAAAAAAAAAACCCTCAAAGTACAAATGAAAAGCTAATGTCGTAAATCCTAAAAACTAAAATTCTGTCCTTATATCTTATGTTAGTTTGAGATTTTTGTAAAAGATCCCAGCTGCTTCATTATTTCTTTTTCTTTTATGATTACCTAAACTTTTACTGGTTCTGAGTGGAGAAATAGATTTTAGTTGTCTCAAAAATGGGTTCGTCTGCCAGCAAGATGACTTGCTTACAAACACACTTGTCATCCATCCAGAACCTAAGGTAGAAAGAGACAACTGACTCTCACAGGCTGTCCCTGACTCTACTAACACACACACACACACACCCACACACACACACACACCCACACACTTCTCCAGGGCAGAGCCCTTAAATTGGCTATTCAATACCAAGTGGTCAGCACTGGAGTCACATCCATACCGGTAACATTTTATGGGTTGAGCAGGTTGAATTTATATATTTAGGAATAAATATATGAATATATACATATATCCAAATAAAAAATTAAAGAAAAAAAGAACGTGAATTTGAGAGGGGGGATAGAGAGACAGGGAGAGGGATAGGGAGAGGGAGAAGGAAGGAGGGAGTGAGGGAGAGAGAGAGAGAGAGAGAGAGAGAGAGAGAGAGAGAGAACAAGTAGGGTTAGGGTTGATGAGGTGGTTTGGAGGAAGGAAAGGAGGGAATGATGTCATTATGTTTTAGTTTTTAATATTGTTACTCTTCATTATTCATTGAAAAACAAAACGTGAACAACAGGAAATGGAATCTTAAAAGCTAAAATGGAAGCGATTTTAAGGTCATCTCTACACTGAGATTGTTGTGTGTGTGTCTACTCTTTACACAGCTGGGTAAACTGGGTTTTGAACAGTCACCTGATTTGTCTCAAACCACACTTGCAGCAATGAGTCAGATCTGCCAAACATTTCCAGACTTACTATGGGATCATCTTACTGGGTGAGGTTCTTAGTGCAGCTTTTGCGTGCCTTTTATCGCTGGGTAGCTGGGAGGCACTGTTGTACAGGAGAAGCTTGGGGTGCTGGGGTTGAGATCTGGCTTTTGCCACTTGGTGGCAGATCATGGCAAATTACCAGTGGTATTAATGGGAACCGTGACCGAGAGTCAGGAGCTTAGAAGAGATGCCCAGGGCTTGGATCATAGAGTTTCAACTCATCGTCATGGCCATCATTATGAGGTACATATTCATTAGAAATAATGTACTAGACTGGTGTGCTTTTTATATTAACTATATATTTTATTAGTGGTAGGTTTTATTCTTATATGCATTTAATGCACATCTGCAAGCCACCTTCTTAACTTCTCACTGATGCTGTAATTCTCCATGTCTCCCTACATTCCCAGCAGAATATGTTTGGCCATATTTAGCTCTTTGATGTCTTCAGTTTCCCTCATTCACAACAGGAGGGAGAAAATGAACAAAGCTTCTACACGCTCACTAGCTGAAGAAAAGTACATCTTGGTCCCTCAAAGGAAAGTCTTTAGGTCTGAATTATCTGCAGTATTAGCCTCCTACAATGCAGATAGACATAGTTCCCTAGTGTGCACTCAAAATATTGAGCAGAGAAATGATTGTCAGGAGTTGAAAACTGGTGAGGGCGCGCATGGAGATTAAATGACAGTAACATAAACATTTCCAAACAAGTAGATAAAAGCAGGAGGAAAGGTCATTTGGATCCTCACTTCATAGACACGCTAAAGTACACTTCAAATGGGCCAGGCAGTTAAGTTTTGTTGAATTGCAGTATGCTGAAGTAAAATTGCTCATGGAAAAAGACGTCCTAACAAATTGAACAACTCTGCTGAGAGAAGTATTTGAAAATCTGAGCAGGACAGGCTGTGAACACAGAGAGGTGCAATCCATATACATTCAGCAAGGAACATATGCATACACACAGTATATTAAAGCCAACATGGGAAGGAATGAATGAATATGCTTTAATCTTCTTATTCTGTTGGAAATATACTCTAGAGAAACAAACTAAAAAGAAACAATATTAGTTGTTGTACAAATATATCTGCCCTGTTTATAGTGTATGTAAGCATAAAGAAAAAACTTATCCCATCCAAAACACATGTGATACCTACATATATGTATATGTATACACACACCTGTACATATGTGTGTGTGTACGTGTGTGTGTGTGTGTGTGTGTGTGTGTGTGTGTGTGTGAGAGAGAGAGAGAGAGAGAGAGAGAGAGAACATCAATCATCTTTAGGCACAATAAGTTTGTATAGTCAGGAAAAATACTGAGAATTGTGTTAGTGTCAGAAGTCTGTGTGCGTATGTGTGTATGTTGGGGCTTCAACCTAACGTCTAAGGAGTTCTAGGCACTAACGCTACCGCTGAGCTACATTTCCATCCCTGGTGACTCTCTTAAGCTGACGAGGTAGCACTGAGTGTGGGCGCAATCACAGGCAATGATTGCTGACTCAGGTGAGTTTCTGTCTCATGGTCTCTATTCTTACCATGAGCTGAGGGTTAAGTTGTTTCCTGAAAGTTCCTGGGCAGAGAATGAGGCAGGTGAGAGATAGTGGAGAGGGTTCAAGACGAAGTGTCTCAGAGCTGCAGGAACTATTTGAGGGGAATCGGTAAGAAGCCAAGTGTCCCTGGAAGGACTGGGCCTGTGGTTACAAGTCCCTGAATTTCTGAATTTGTTCCAGTCTGAGGAATGTGTGATTCCCACCTCCAACTACCCCACCCCCCACACGCTCTGTCACCACCCCCAAGTCACAATGTGGAAACAAAGACAGGGAGGGAGATGGAGTAGAAAAATAAAGAGTGATGTCACAGGTGGAAAGGATGCCCTCAAGCAGGGGAGAGAAAGGGTTGGTGAACCTAGTCACCGTTTGTTTGAAGTAACAGAATGAACAGAAAAAAAAATCATTTTCTTTTAATTAGAAAATTAGCTGCTCATAGATCAGGAGGGAGGTTGAAGAATCAGGTTTAGGGAACAGAAGCCAAGGGACATGAGAAATCATCACCAGAAGGCCACCCTTCTGGGGTGGCTTGCCAGCCTTGCCTTGTCTGAAGCATCATAAGAACATGTTCTCTAGTGGTCAAGAATTGAGTCCTCAAGCAACTTCTATGGTCCAACCTTTAGCTGTCTGGCCTATTTCTACCTTCAGGAGACAGAGTGGCATCTTACCTTGTTAGTTAGACCCCTTGTGGAGAGGGACCCTGTTCTGTCATCCCAGGGTTCTCCACAGCTAGAAAGAGGCTTAGGCACAGAGGAGGAAAACGAATGAGGAGTAGTACGTGAGATAACAGCTAGTTTCTGCTGCTCATTAGGGTCATTGGGTGTCTGGACGGCGCTCAGACTGTAGGTTTTAGTCCTAGTTCACTGCACGGAGCCTGTATGTACCTCCTCATGGTGTCTTCTGTAAGGTTTTCTCAACTTCTGGTTTGTGAGCCTGCTATGCTGGAAAAGTAGCCAAACATGTTTGTGTCTTTCCACAATTTTAGAATTTATTGAATAATAATAAATTCATAAGGTTTAGTGACAATTGGCCATAGAATCTGCCTCCCTTGGTAGCTTGATCAAAGAGAATTCAGGTTCTTTTATTTAAATATTAATTACTAATATTAGCTCTTATAACACATACCACATGCACACACACACACACACACACACACACACACACACACACACACACAGTATACAAATTCAAAAGACTCCAGCAGCCAGGCAGTTGTGGCGTACACCTTTAATCCCAGCACTGAGAGGCAGGTGGATTTCTGAGTTCAAGGCCAACCTGGTCTACAGAGTGAGTTCCAGGATAGCCAAGGCTATACAGAGAAACCCTGTCTTGAAAAACAAAACAACAAACAAACAAACAAAGGCTCCAGCAGAATTCAAGAGAGTTCTCAAGTGGGCTGAGAGTCCATTGATGACAACAAGTAAGAGCAGTGTGGAGAGGCAGCCCCTGATGGATCTGCAGAAAGGCTTGAGAGTGAAGCTACAGAGTGAAGCTCTGAGATGAAAGATGGACCTGAAGCAGAAAATGGTGGATTAGGTCCAGACAGACAGGTGGGATGGCACAGTCTAGTAGGCCTCAATAGTGGGGCACTGAGTTGAATTCCAGGGACAGTCTGTGAGTCTTTGGTCTTTGACACACACCAGATGACAGGCTGCTGGGGGACCATGCCATCACAGTGCTAGTTGTGCATCTCATTATGGGGTCCAGGCAAGGGAATTACATTCTACCCTTGGTCGGAGTGTTCCATAAGTTCTTAGGCCTGATTTCCCAATATTATTTAATGTTTCCATGTTCCTCCAGGGTTTTAGTTCAGCCCCATAAACGTATACAGTTGTTGTAGGATGTTTGATCACACTGTGAAACTTGAGATTGTGTTATGAGGTGGCTCATCCCTTTGCACACATCTTTAATATCTCTGGCTGGAATACAGACACGCCCTTAGTACACACCTTTAATCCAAAACAATGAAGGTAAAGTTAGTTGGTAAAAGGAAGCAGCCATGTTTGAAAGTGATGCCTAGTTGAGTGGCAGACAAAGTGACGAATCAGAGAAAGATTTGACGGAACAGAACAGAGAGGAAAGAGAAGCTACTTAAGAGGAACAGAACAGAGAGGAAAGAGAAGCTACTTAAGAGAGAGAAGCCCAGAGAGAGGAGAAAGGGGCAGTTTTACTGGGACAGTTGTACAGAGACAGGTTACACAGAGAGAACAAGCTAGACACAGGTAAACAGAGAACAAGGCAGAGAATGAAAAGGACCCAGAAGATTAGAACATATTGACAGAGTTAGTATGAGGCCAAGCAGAGCAAGAAGAAGCTGAGAGAAGCCAGATTCAGTCAGCTTGGAGAGGAGTTTAAACCAAAGCAGCTGAGTTGAACCAGCCAGCCAGAGATCAGAAAGAACTAGAAAGTGTGAATTTATTCAGCACTAAGTCTCAGAGGCTGCAAAACATGCTAGGCCTAGATAAGCTTGTACAGGGCTAGAAACTTCCAGGATTAGGCCTAGGTTAGCAGACTGAGGCAGGAAGCCTCAGAGATGACAGTTACTTCAGGAAAATAAAAGTTATTTTTACATAGGGACTCCTTTCCATTCCTAGAAATAAGTCATGTATCAGCTTGTGCTGGGTAGGGAGTGTGCTCCTGATAGGTGGTACAGTTTCTTGGTCCACCCAGAAAGCCGAGATCACCCTACTCCCTCAAGATGGAGTCTAAAGCTGCCTGTAAAATGGACTCTCCGAGTGCAAGACACAGCCCAACAAACTACTGGTTTAGTAACTTTATAGTCCAAGACAAAAAAAGGTTGAACCTAACAGAGTAGTTGCCATGACAATTATTAAATGGACTTGCGTGGGTGACTTTATTACCCACATCTGAATAGTCGTCTGATTAACACTTGTGTGGACAGGAGCTGAACATTTTGAGTCCATCTGTCCGGTGTTAGGTTTAAAGACTAGATTTAAAGAGGCATAGGTGGGTGGGCATAGATACTGTGGTTAATCACTTGTCTATGCTTTTAGATCAATTCTCTGCCCTCTGCTGTCCTCTACATTGCAAGGACCTTCATTTCCCAGGCTTTTTTGTGAACTGCTTCTTTGTAGACAAGGTTCAGTCAAGGTCCCAGGTCCTTGTGTCCTGTGTCCTGTGTCCTGTCCGTGGTCCCCTCCTGTCCTGTGGTGTCCCCAAACCCCAGCCCCCATGGCAGTTAGTTGGGGATTCCTGGCCTCATCTGTCCTGAGAAACCACCTCTGGTTTCTACTAACCTTCTATCCCTAGGGAGGCAGTGATCTTCTGCTTGCTACCTCTGTATGGTCTCACAGGCCCCTGTTGAGTCTCAGTTCTTCTCATTGTTTGAAGGGCAGCTTTGTCTGCTCTCTTCTCTTGATTGACACAAGGTTGATGGTGAAAAGTAAAGACTGTGGAAGTCATTGATCTTCAAATGACTTCTAGGTCTGAGTCACCTGGAAATATTCCCATCCAATTGGAAAGCAATAATCTGCCCATCACATCCTCCCTGTCCTTCTAAATTCTCAGCTGCACTTCATTCCCCAGGCATGAGTGGGTTGCTGGGAAATGCCCAAACCATTCAAATATTCATCCCTTCCCTCTCCTTCCCCATTCCCCACCCTCTCTCCATCCTCCTCTCCCTTCCGTCATCTCTTTTTCCTCCTCTTCACTCTCCACCTCTTTCCCTCCCTCTCCTCTTCCTCCACCCTTTTTTACACACTTCTTCTCTGCATCAGTGCTGCAGATAACATTGAAATACACAGTGTAGAGGTGAGAAATCCCCCTACTCTCTGCCTTCATGGAACAGGCTCCAGTTCCATGAGCTGCTCTTCCCACAGAAACCTGGCATTGGTCAAAGAAGCCCACTGTGATTATTTATGAGTTTCATCTGTCAGAGCATAGGACACCTGAGCTGATAGATCCAGGGATCTAGAACCCCAGCTCAGTGTGTAATTCCTCTAAGCCTCAGCTCTCTCTGCCGTCCAGCCTGTATTACAGTGATATTCAGTGATGAAATGCTGAAGAATTATTGCACATACTATACATATATGCACATATGCATAGCATATGGGGTAGGCATAATTCTGCATGCTTTATGCTACATGTAATTACTGACAACCTAACCATTAGCCATTTTGTTACTGGCCAACCAGGAGGCAGATTAGATCTTAAAAGCAGCTCTCCTTGCCTTGTGTGCTATTTTCAGTAGGTAGTGTCTCACTTAACTCTGGTGCCAATCATACAAGCTGAGTAAGGTGCTATTTATAAGATAAGTTGGATTGCATTATATAGCTAGCCACTTGATCCCTGAACTTTCTTCCTGGGCTTATGATCCCCTTCTTTCCACCACCGATCCTGGAACAGACCGTGACTAGCTCCATATTCCCAAGGAAGCTTCCTTGTCAGGCCAAAGATACAACAGACAGAACAGGGATACAACCAAGTAGAACCCAGCTTTGCTTGGCCTCCCGTGTTAGGACTGATGACATCTGCCTCATTTGCTGCACAGGACACAGGCCATTGTCCAGTTTGTCCCGTGTAGCAGTGGACAGGAAGTTTAGTAGAGGCATTGTTTATAGGTTAGGAAGATCCAAAGGGGTGGGAGAGAGTCAGCTTACAGGGGCTAAAGGAAGGAAGGACAATTGTGTTCCCTAGAGGTTTCTGACTGCAATCGTGTACCTCACACAGCTGCTTCTACTGGACCTGTTCCTCCTGACCTATCCTCAGATGGGCTCCATAAACCCTGGACAGCAGGACACAGCCAACTCTCCTAAGACTGGACAAACATCCCCCATACCCATTCTTCTAGGTTCCCCCTAGAGACATGTAGCCCCCAATGTCAGCAGGAAGTAGCCATATATCACGACGACCCTATTCCTGCTTCACCTCTCTCTTTTCTTTTTAAGTTAACCAAATCGGGGGAAACTGTACCCTTCCCCCCACCATGAGCAAGCCTGAAGAGACCTTGTTTACCACAACAAGATCAAGTGACAGGATCTAGGTGGAGTTACCCACCTTGGCTGCCCAGAACACAGAAGCAGAACTGCCCCTGGGCTTGCCTTGAGACATCTCCGGCAGTGACAGGACCAGGAGGGGTTGTGGTTTGGGTCTTCCCCTTTAAATTAAGAGCTGAACATTAAAGCTTGGGGCATTGATCAGAGAACTTTGTCTTGGCCTCATCTCTTCTCGCCCTCCTTCCCCCTTCAATTCCCAGCCCCCCTTTCAGGTGTACCCAGTTTACTTCTGGCCGCGGGCAGCTACAGACTGCGGTCACAGCGTCTGTGGGAGGGAGCTGCTCAGTACACCCAGGCTGCATCCCTCCCACCCTTGACCTTTTCCATGCTCTCTCTTGATGCACTGAAGCTGCAGCTCAACATCCAGTCTAATATCCATTCCCTTGACCTTTTCATGATAAATTTGTAGGGCACTCGACCAGCGCTCTTACATTCAGCCTAGTGTCCATCCTGTGATTCTGTGTTTTGGGTTCAGGCTCTCTCAACTGCTTAGGATACCTTACCTGATGGAGAAAGAGACTGTCCACAGGAATTCCACGCACCCCAGAGAGCAGGGTGGGGTCTTGGGTCAGTCCCAGTGGGTTGGCAGTCTGGGGGAGTCAAAACTGTGAGATGTGTTGGTTTCCCGTTCTGGTTCAGAAAACCACTTTAGGAATGGACAGCCCATGGTAAATGAGCTGCACACTCAGCCCTGCAGGGGGAGGATATGCGTTACCTCCAAGAGATGCATTTATGGAAAGTCATAAAAATTCATACCATATGGGAGGGTAGACAATGTGATTATTAAGATACCATTTCTATTTTGAAAGACACAGTTCCATAGTTCATACGTCGGCTTATTTTGAAGCAAGTCTTCTGACTTAGGATCAAGCATGCAGCTAACAGGTGAGCTGGCCACAGGGAAGTGAAGCGTCTCTCCTGGGCTGTTTTTCCTTATCGAGTTGCCTGATCCCATTACAAAGAAAACACTAGAAAATTAATTCTAAGGCCTCAGGAATGTGCAGGTTTAGGATTCACGAAAACAGACTGGATGAAGCTTTAATCTTTAACAACTGTGTCTGTTCATTTAACTCATTGACATTTTCTCCTTAAGCTTGTTGACAGTTTTTTTTGTTTTGTTTCGTTTTGTTTTGTTTTTACATCAAGTGTATCGCTGAAGGTCATGGATCCGGTTTCTCTCTGGTCACGACTGGGTTATATGAAGCGTGGCCAAGTTTACCTAAGACACTTTACTGTAGGAAGAAGTTTCTGAGGGAGGCAAAATGTGCTTCTTCCAAGTCAACCAATCGGCCAATCTGGGAATCACGGACACAAAACAGCAGACTGGGTCTGGAGATCTGGGATGGATATTTTATTTACACATTCACTTTTGTGAAAATGTCTTTTGTGTGAGCCCTGAACCCGGAGCACTGGAGTTAATGAAAGGTGAGACATGGGTCCCCCTGATGGAAAGGGCTTCCGGAGCTCAGTGAAAAGCAGAGGTACCCCCAAAAGGTAAACGCTGATACAACTGATAGAATGTGAAGTCACAAGATGTATGAACAAAGGCCCCTGCAGGTTCATGTGTATGTGTGTATGCACCTTGAACACATTTTCTTTGTCAAACATGGCCGATATATAAACCAATTGGGGGTGAGAATGGGAATCCAAACACATTCTATGTAAATATGAATATTAAATAAAAGTGATTTTTAAACCACACACACATGGTCGATCCAGTTCAGAGTCTTAGAAGAGCCAGCAGAGACTCAGGCCTTTAGTCTAATATTTACCCTTGTCATCTCAAAGTGGGTGTTTACCTGAGCCCAGGAAAATGATCTTCTTTATTGGGAAAGGGCTCACTCGGCCTTTGGGGAGTGCTTTCCAGTCAGAGGGAGTGAGGGCTGTGAGGGAGTCTCATCTTTTACTGTGTGATGGATTCTCATCCCTGAGTCTGTGATCGACTCTCATCCCTGGGCAGCATTACCTCAGCTGGGCTGGCAGCACTATCCTGCTTTCCGTCTCTGAGACGCTCAGTGTTAGGATCTGATTTAGAAATGCCTTATATTTTATGTAGGAAAGTAGAGGATATTTTTATCTGCACACCTGGCACCAGAATTCCTTTTAGGGAGACAGCTGACTTTATGGAGGAAAAAAAAGAAAAGAAAAGTTAGCACTTGAAACGGTGAGGATGATGTCTAAAGTATATTTAACAACAGCGGAAAAAAAATAGTCACCGTGATTTTAACTTTCCTGTGGAAAACAAAGGGATAATTAATTATTGGTTCACAGCTGGTTAATAATCAAGGGATAATCATTGGTTTGGAGGAAATGAAAAGAGGAAAGGAGAGGAGAGAAAAAGAAAGGGCGAGGGACAAGCCATAGATCCCTGCTCTCCCAGGGGCCTACAAAATGTCATGGCCGGGTCTTCTTTTTCTCACAGTGACACACCAAGCAAAGGGTACTGAATACATACGACACCACTGTGGCTTGGATCAGTGGAGATTTATTTAAAATCAGAGTCCTGTCTCTGCTGGCCTGAGGGAACTGTGCTCAAGGATGGCCCTGGGGAGACAGGGCTGTCCCACCTCTCACACTAGCGATCACTCTTTCCCATTGAGGTTGGAGCCTCACATTGCCAAATGACATTCTCTGACTGGGTATTGGACTCTCACACATTAAATTCACATACAGTGCAGGAAGAAGGGGAATGAGGAAAAGAACATGTCTTCCTGTTAAGAAAGTAAAATATTTCTGAGAAACACCCCTGGCAATTGTATAACGCAGACTTTTTTGACACCAGGAGGAGAAAAAAAATTTACCCTGTCAGTTTGGTTTATTTAAATGAGGGCAGACTGGGGGGTGGGGGTGGGGAGGTGTGATGTTGAGTAAGATCAGCGGATGATGTGCTTGCTATCTGGGAAATCAAGGTGAGAAGGGTGTGTCACATGATGTGAGCAGAATCTACTCCAGGAAAAGGCTGAGGCCTTGGAGCCTGGGCGTGGTCACTCAGGGTGTGAGAACCCTTGCCTAGAGCTTGGGGCTTCCTCTGGGGTAAGGTCCCAGGGTGGGACAGGCCTAGAGAACATGGTCATTGTAGGGTTGTCGTTGTAATGGTCTTTCTTTTGCTTTTTGTGGCTCTGTCCTTTAAGACAGTTGTCCCTCAGCCTCAGTTCCTGACAGAGCTATCTATAGGATCTGTGGTAGAAAGAATTAGAATGACCCCCATAGGCTCATATGTTTGAATACTTGGTCCCCAGTTGGTGGAACTGTTTGGGAAGAGCTAGGAGAGAAGGTCTTGTTGGAGAAGGTGTGTCACTCCAGGGTTGGCTTCCAGATTTCAAAACCTGAGCCTGCCTATCCCTCTCTCTATCCCCCTCTCCCTCTCCCTCTTCCTCCCCCTCCCCCTCCCTCCTTTCCCTCTCTGCTTTCTACTTGCAGGTAAGTAGGCTCTCAGCTACTTCTCCAACACCAGTCCTACAAGATTTCTGTCAAACTCCCTGCCATGATGCTCATAGACTATCTGAAACTCTGAAACTGTAAGCTGCAAGCAATAAACTCTTTTTTTTTTCCCTATAAGTTACCTGGTGTCTCATCAGAACAGTAGAAAAGTACCTAAGATATCATCGTTGGATTCTCTGGACATGAAAAAAGTCCACTGTAACAATTTATGGCACAAACTGCACAATGCAATAGATAAGTCACACCGCCCTTAGGAAACAAGAGACAGTGAAAAAAAAAAACAAAAAACAAAAAAACAAAAAAAAAAAAAAAACCAACTGAACGTAAACCACAGACAGAGGTCCAATTTAGAACACACACCATGGGAAGATGGTTACAGTATCCTGCTGAGTGTAAAACAAAAAGGAAGGCTCCAGAACAGCATATGATCTGAGTTTTACACACACACACACACACACACACACACACACACTTACATATACATACATGCTTTGTCACATACCTAAACACACATAGTCACACAGAGAAAGAGGGAGATGGAGGGAGAGAGAGGGGGAAGGAGAGACAGACAGACTTGAAGAAGGGAGGGAGGGAGAAAGGGAGGGAAGGTGGAAGGAGGAAGCAAAGAAGGGCGAGGGAAGAAGGGTGGAGGTAGGGAGGACACCACACTATATTGCATCTTAGCTACCAAATTTAGAGTTTAATATTCAGTAAGTATCTTGCTTCATCTACTCAATAAACACATCTGCTGAGATGTATCCAGGTCATAGTTACTTAATATTAAAAGGAAACACAGTAAACCTTGCCAGTGCGCAGGACTGCTTCTGATCTTTCTCCCTCTCACTCCAGATGCTTGTAAGATAGTATCTTTGTTCCTTTATTTCCATTGGTCCAGCCGTTTATTACACCTGTGTGTGTGATGCTCTTTTTAAGGCTATGGGAATGGAAACATGAGCTCTGTCCCTCAGAAGAACCTTGAGACCAGCCCCGAGAGAATCATGTATGTGGCTTCCTCTCCTCACTTGAAAATCGAATTTTGAGTCATATGCTACTTGGCCATATTTACACATTTTTTTTAGAGAAGCAAATAAACGTGATATGAATAGTGAACTAGAAAGCATTTTTCTTTGGTGGGATTGTGAGAGGAAATTATCTCAAATATACCAAAGAGATAGCTCAGTGTATAAAGGTACGTGCTGCCCAAGTCTATTGGCCATGCTCATTCATACTTTTTTTTTGTCAAAAAAAAAAAAAAAAAAAAAAAGCCCCCCCACCCATAGCAGCAAAACCAAAATCCAAAAAACCAGAATGCTCAGTTCACCCACAAACTTCCTTGCAGCCTAAGAATGAAAAACTTGGTATCCAAGATGGCCAGAAGCAAGTGCCACAGCATGAGCTCTAAGGCCCGGGTCTCCTGTTTCCTCTAAGTATGGTGTTGGGGAACAAGCCAGCCCATCCGTATTTAGGGATAGATCAACTCTCTAATGAAAATGCCCAATGCTGGGATGTAAATGAGGGCCCACCTTTGCTCCAGGGGTCTCTGTGCCACTTTTGTGAGTTCTTTGTGTGCACTCCAAAGTGCTAGCCATAACGTACTGTTTCTGTCACAGAACTTTTAGCTTTTAATTGTTTTTTTTTAAACATACTTTATACAGCAGGAATATGCATATACATTCTATATATTTTTTAAAGAATTATTTATTTATTTTATGTGTATGAGTACACTGAATCTGTCTTTAGACACACCAGAAGAGGATATTGGATCCCATTACAGATGGTTGTGAGCCACCATATGGTTGCTGGAAGTTGAACTCGGGACCTCTGGAAGAGCAGTCAGCGTTCTTAACTGCTGAGCCATATCACTAGCCTCTCTCTCTCTCTCTCTTTCTTTCTCTCTCTCTCTCTTTAAATAGAAGAAAAAATTTCTCTTTCCAGAACAAACTAAAAAATAAGGATTATCTAGATGGCTCAGTGGTCAAGAACACTGACTGCTCCTGCAGAGGATCCCGGTTTGATTCCCAGCACCCACATGGCAGCTCACAACTGTTTATAATTCCAGTTCAAGGGGATCTGATGTTCTATTGTGGCCTCTAAGTCACCAGGCACATACGTGGTGCACGAGCGTAAACACAGGCAATACACTCATACACATAAGGTAATTGAAAAATATATTTAAAATATCACCTTTCCTAAGTGGGTCAAAGCAACAAGCGTGTTCAGTTTTTAGTCATGTCTGATGCCTGAGGCGCTGACTTGGCAAACAATGAAGATAAAGTTAGTCTGTAGGAGGAAGCAGCCATGTTTGAAAGTGGTGTCTAATTGAGTGGCAGGTGAAGTGACGAATCAGAGAAAAGATATGCCCAACTCTCAAGAGAAGAGAGAGGAAAAGGAACCTACTTGAGCAGAGCAGAGAGAGTGAGGCAGGCAGTTTTACTGGGAGAGTTGTACAGAGACAGGCTGCAGAACGAGAACAAGCTAGACATGGGTGAAAACAGATTGAGCTATAGAATAAGAAGGAGCCAGAAGACTAGAGCAGATTGCCAAAGTTAGTATGAGGCCAAGCACAGCAATTCAGTCAGAAGCTGCAAGAAGCTAATTTGAATCAGTCAGCTCAGAGAGAAGTTTTGAGTCACAACAGCTAAATAGAACCAGCCAGTCAGAGCTCAGAAAGAACAAGGAAGGGTGAGCTTGTTCAGCAAGAAGTCTCAGAGGCTGGAAACAGCCTAGGCCTAGGTAAGACTGTATAGAAGCTAGAAGCTTCCAGGACTAGGCCTAGGTTAGCAGACTGAGGTAATGTCTCGAAGACAATTACTATAGGCAAATAAAATTGACTTTTACAGGGTGTGAGCAGAGAGGAAAACAATCAAAGCAGAAACTGCTTGTAAACTAGAGACTTGAGAAGGAAAAAGAAAAGACAATGAAGTTGACAGCAGCTGAGCTGGGGGCTTTTAAGTAGAAGGATGTTAGCAAGAAGAGATAGGATGTTGAAGACTGTCTAAGACAGCAGGGAAAGGAGCTTCACAAGTCTCTCTTCCTCACTTTAATTCAACTTCTGATTTCAACCACTGATGTGACTTGAGTTGATTAATTTGTCACTTAGAGCTCACGAGTCACCAGCCATCAAATGAAAATGACAAAACGACAGCAGCCTGTAAGAGATGCGCTTCTCAAGGTTCCCCAGCCCCCAACAGAATAAGCCACTGTCCCACAGTCAACTCTTCCAAGTGGCAATTCAATGATAAGCTGTTTGGCAGTTGGGGATGGGGGTGGGAGAGGTCATGTGACCAAGTTCTCACCAAGGGAATATAACACTATGAAGGCCCATTGCAGTCTCTCCTACGACAATGCTCTGCCTCCACCATGTTCTGTCTCTTCCTTACCTTGAACCAGTGCAGGTTCAGGCTCTGTCATGTGCAAGGAGGCCAAGCCCCTGAATGTCAGCATGAGGATTCACCTCTACTTCTAAGATGGGAAAGCAAAGACCTCCTGTCCTCTCTGCCCAGCTACCTGCTGCGGCCTTTTCTTAGAACATCCTAGCCCTGTCCTAGCCACTATAGCTCCCTTTGGACAGACACAAACACCTCTTCTGTGTCGGGAGGATGGAGACTAAAAGACACTACATCAAGATTAACATGTGAGGACTGGAGAGGTGGACCAACATTAAGAAAACTTTCTGTTTTTCCAGAGAACTGGAGTTTGGTTCCCACTCACATCAGAGGGTCACAACTGCCTAACTCCAGCTGCAGGAGATTCACCATCGTCTTCTTCTTCTTCTTCTTCTTCTTCTTCTTCTTCTTCTTCTTCTTCTTCTTCTTCTTCTTCTTCTTCTTCTTCTTCTTCTTCTTCTTCCTCTTCCTCTTCTTCCTCTTCTTACTCTTCTTGTTCTCTCTCTTTCTCTCTCCCTCTCTCTCTCCCTCTCTCTCTCTCTCTCTCTCTCACACACACACACACACACACACTCATTCACACATATGCACACACATACACACACTCACACATACTCACATAAAATCTGAGATTATTCACATATCTGAATAAGATGTGAAAGAAGCCAATCTGCAGAGGAAAACCAGAAACTCTGACTTCACCTAATGAACCCTACGTTTTTGAAAGATAGCATACAACATACAAACTGGAGTGAAGTGTGTGTGTGTGTGTGCATGCGTGCATGTGTGTGGTGCATGTGTGTGTGGTGCATGTGTGTGTGGTGCATGTGTGTGTGGTGCATGTGTGTGTGCTATAAAAGTATATGAAAGTATATACCAGATACTTTTCACTCTTAGGAGTGCTTTTTCTTTTTTTTAATAAGCTATCTTTTTTTTTTTTTGACCCAAAAGGAAACCAGTTTCCCCAGCAATCCCTATCACCATTGATGTAGGTATTTTACAGCTGCCCCCCCCCCCATGGAAAATCACTGCAGATTCTGTATATTTCCATCTACCATAAAATGAGAGTGATATTTTACTTTATTTGAAGTCATAAGCTAATTAGACCTGTGTTTCCAAACATAAAATGACATTATTCGGTTTTCCATATACTCTCCCTCCTGGGGAAACAGCTGATAGTTTCCTTCTTGCTTTAAAGTATAGTTAGCGATTAATATAAAAACAGACCTATCCAAGGGAGATGCCTGTCACTGATAGTTATTATTCACAGTTCCCAGGAAGAGGGGGAACATCCTGCTATAGGATGGATTGGAACAGCAGAAGCACCACACTTAGTGAGTAGGCAGGGGAATGACTTTAGGAGCGACTGGGACACCAGAAAGCAGCTTTTGTATTGGCTAGCTTGACAGATTTCAGTGAGCTCACAGGATCAAGCCCTTTGGTTTCTGTCCTAGGAGTGACAAGGGTAACCGCCAACTTCCAGGCAAATGTTGGCTATTTGTAGTCATGGGCTCATTGTGGGAGAAGTCAGTCAAGATCAGCAAAGCCTTAAATGTCAAAACATCAGAATACAGAAAATTTTTAAAAAGCAGATAATCCACTGGGCTTCTTTGATGGCACTGAAAAATCTCTTTGTCTCAAAATTACGCACTTAATAAATGGTAAATATTTTTTGTTGGCTCCCCATAGCCCTTCAACTTTTGCAACAGAGTCTCACTCTATAGCCCAGACAGGCTATGGAGTCACTAGAACTCACTATGTAGTCCAAGGTGGTCCCAAAGTTGAGGCAATCCTCTCGCCTCCAAGGTCCTGGGATTGCTTCTCACACCGTGCAGGTGAATGTCATTTTTTATTGAGTGCCAATTATTCCTGATCAGGCAAAATAGCAAAAGACTAGAACCACTGCATACATTTAACAATCAAGTTACTCAGGTTGTACATACACACAGTGACAGAAGCATCACGGGCACCAAAATATCGATATGAAGGATGCCCATCAGGAGCTCTGTAGGTACTTTAACCTGGCTGACACGATCCCAGGGGAGAGCTGGGGAAAGCTCACTGTAGATCTGAAGGAGAAGATAAAAGCAGAGGGGACATTGTACCTGATCAACTCTAAGAGGCCCGTGGCTTGCTTGCTTCATCACTGCTCCCACCAGCTCCTAGCACAGAGTTCAGCACAAACTGGGCAGCTTTGAAAGTCTTGGTTGAATGAAGATGAATTCTGAAACTGAAATATGGTGGGACCTGCCGATAAGCCCAGCTTTGAGAATCAGGCAGGTGGAAAGTGAGTTAAAGGTCAGCATGGGCTGGGGGGGGAGAGAGAGAGAGAGAGAGAGAGAGAGAGAGAGAGAGAGAGAGAGAGAGAGAGAGAGAAGACAGAGACAGTGTTCAGGGTCTTAAAGGGGGCAGGGAGGGGATGCGTGATTAAAGAATTTTAAAGTGACTAATTTGAATAACAAAGAAATGTGTTTGGCAGGAGTTTGTAACCTTCTGTCCTGGGAGAAGCAGACACTTGAGACCGTGAGTGTTTCAGGCAAGGCTAAGAGCATCCTCTGAAGCTGAGGAGAGGAAACAGAAAGAGAAGACTTGGTGGAACACCTAGTAAACGTGCTGTATGAGAGAGGCTACCAGGAATCTCTTGAGTTAAAATCGATGATTGTATGTCTGGGAAACCAACCGCCCGAGGTAAATATCAGATTCAGGACTGACCACAACCCCAGTGTGCTCCTTCGTTCTTGTAGTTAGTGGCCTTTCTTTTGTTTAATGTGTTAGTTAAAGAACTCTGAGCAAATGGCTTTCCCAGAAATGAAGGCGAGCTTTAGTTTAATCTATTATGAGCTTAGTGATAGAGCATAAATAAGACTCGCTGTGGAATTATGTAAAAATATAACTAGAAACCATATGGCTTCCCAGGAATAGGTACAGATTGGCACTCGGAGAAACCACCTGAAGAATGCCAGTGCCAAATTCCTGCTTCCCTACTTGCAAACGCCCTTCAACCAGAGGGAGAGATACAGTGGAAAAAGCCTTTGACCACCACTGACCTCTCTGGGTCCCAGTGAAGCTGAGAATAGAGTGTTAAAGTCTTCCCAGCTCTCTGCCTGAGGGCTCAAAGAATTTAGGTAGCTGTGGACCAAGAGGCTCCTGACTCCTGGCTCCAGCGGGTGGGCGGGAGGGACAGTGCCGGGAAGACTAGGGCTTAGCTGTGCTGAAGGTGAAACAAAGACTTTGCATTTCTGCCAAGTCCTTCCCACCTGCATCACTCTTCATTTATCTTTGGGGTTTGAGGGCCAGGTCCTCTCCCTTCAGACCCTCCTAGTTAGAAGAATCGGGAGAAGAGGACTCGGGAAGGGGAGGAGTTCGGCCGAACCAGGGATCTCTGAGTCAGTGTCTTCAAATGAAATGACCGCCTCCAGGGATGTTGGGAACAGCATCTTCTGAAACAAAAGCGGTAACAACAAGCGTGCTCAGTGAGAAGTGGTGAAAGATGACTGGGTGGGATGCTTCCAGGTTGCCACTTGTTGCATTGCCAACCATGCCATGTAGACTGAACAGCCCACTGTCTTGGCCTACTGGACACAGACTTTATAAAAAAAAAAAAAAAAGATGTTGGGTTACAAATAGCTGACTAAAGGCTCGGATAGGAGGAATCCACGTAGCTATAAAACAGGTTCAGGGCTGAGGTGAGAACTCTGGAAGCAATTGCTCTAAGGACCAAGGGAGTGGAGAGGTTAACAGGGTGAGCTTACACCTGAGGCTCCCTGGGGTTGAGAGGGGAGGGAGTGAAGGTAAGAAATACCCAGTAGGCACCTTCCCTTTCCTTCTTTTCTTTCTTTTTAAAGAAACTAAGACTCAAGATTTTTTGGGGGTGGGGGGTGCTGGTTGTATCTTTATTCATCATGACATCATAGGAAGACTGACTGGCAAGGATTTGGCATTCTAAAGGCTTCAATGACAAAGGTGCATATTGTGGTAACAGGTATTTACAACAATCTAAGGCATTCGAGGGAGGGCTAATTATTTCTCATGAATAGTTCAGGGAGAATGAGGCATTTGATCTGTCTGAGGGCTGGTGTTGCATGAACTGGCTCTGGATGTGCTGACGGATGAATGGGTGAACGATCTGTGCGAGAAAACGCACCTAGCTGCAGGTACTGACTGGATGTATGGGTTGTGAAATTAGAACCATACAGGGGTGATTCTTGGCTCAATGTGACAATGGACAAATGAGATGTTTCTAGAACCAAATAACCAGTACGAAGCTAAGGACTTGTGCGATGCCTGGTGAATACGAAGGTGCTATTCGTTTATCTTCGTAAATCTTGACGACTATGCAAGTGGCAGTCATCTTTGTAATTATGACTAGGGTGTAAAAGTAAGTACTAAACAGAAGAAGCAAAAATAGAAAGTGAGGGTCAGGGACTGTGTTCCCTTCTTTTGCTGCTTCGGACCTTGTATCGAGGTGAATAAGGCAAGCACATGCGCTTACAATTGGGAGGTTGGCTGTATGAAACTCCAACACCCAGGGGAAGACCTTGGTAGGGCTGGCTCCTTCTCAGGGTTCAGAGAGAATCTGCTCTCTTGTTTCTTCCTTCTTCTTGAGTCAGATCCCATCTCTGCTGCAGGCCTCGGCTCTTACATTAGTATGCCTTTCTTCCTGACTCTCTCAAGCTCAAATCTTATTCCTTTTGTGGCGTGGCATTCCATTCCTGGCATTCTCCTTTCTCTCCTGCCTTTCTTGCCAGGGGAATCCTAAAAGTCTGTCTCCCTGACCAGCCATTGGTCGATGGCAACTTTATTTACTAACCAAAGCCAACTGGGGGCAGGGACCCTCAGCGTCCTACATACAGACATTCGAATTCCCGTGTAATTTCGGGAACCCAATTAACATACTACAACCACTAAATCAAATCCATAACCCTGCATCTCCAGTTCCTCCCTTCTTCATATACTCATATACTCAACACTGGGTCTGTCATTCTAGAAATATCTTTTTTTCCTACCGTATCCTCACCACTTCTCTCACGATAACAGGTTCAGCTAGGAGCTAAGGACAGAGCAATCTTACGAGATAAATGTATTCCATCTGTTTCCAAGGCACAACGAGACCCAGAGAAGTCACAGAACTGACCAACATCATATAGTTGGAAAGAACAGAACTGTGTCTAGACTTACATTTCTGTGACTGATTATGACATAGAACCACAGAGTCCACTTTTACTGCCAACAGACTAACATTCCAGTTTCTTGCTACTTATTTTCAAAAGTAGAGCGGTCAGAACATTTGTTTGTTTTTCTTGGAAAATAACCACAGGAAAAACCAACAGTAACAGAGCTTTTTAACTTTGAGTGTGGCCCTTGCTTTTTGTTTCGTATGTCTGAAAGCATCCCCTGGAGAACCACCCAAGCCCTGCTGCATGTGACATGGCATGGAGCCAAGGCAGAAATCCTGCTCTTCCCACCCTGAAGCCCTTGGCCGGTGGCCAGCCTGCAGTTCTGTGCTCATACCCACTATAGTGTCTACTGGGCTGGTCATGTGAAGGGATGGCTGACTGATTTAAGGACATGAATGCCAGGATTCA
The DNA here is from genome assembly GCF_011762505.2 of Arvicanthis niloticus. Taxonomy (NCBI): domain Eukaryota; kingdom Metazoa; phylum Chordata; class Mammalia; order Rodentia; family Muridae; genus Arvicanthis; species Arvicanthis niloticus. Next base: position 65,538,320 of record NC_047664.1, on the reverse strand, counting down.
TTGGAGAGAGAGAGAGAGAGAGAGAGAGTAAAAAATTGGCTCACACACCAGTAGAGTGACACACTATAGCCACTCCCCCACCCCCCCCAGCTGACCTGTGTTAAGAAGTGGTGTCTGTCAGATACCTCTCCTGAGGGAGGAGACTCATATCCTTTCTTTGAACTGAAGTGGCACTGACATTATAGGGCTTGGCCAGCAGAAGGATTTTGAGGCAATAAAGAAAGGTGCCTCTGGGTAAGTCACATGACAGGGCACAGAACATAAGTTGCTCTTTGACCCCTGTCAACTTCCGGTAGTTACATACAGTAGCTAAGAACTTTAGGTAGGTCTGAGCCATACAGCTACCACCGTTCGTGTTGCTAGGGCCAATAACTACATCTATGTTAAAGGTTCCTGTGACAGAGGATTCAGTTACTTAACACAGGTACAAGGCAGCATGGGGCCTCATCATGGTAACTCCTATACCAGTATTAGCTAGCAGGTACTGTTACCTGGAAACTGAGTCACCATTTCTCCATCTTCTTCCAATCCCGAGGACTGAAAGTGCCCCTACATTATCCTGTACTGCCTCTGCCATTCTAGAAATAATCCGGCACCCCCACTCACCTCCCTCACGGGAACAGCAAGTTCATCCAATACTAAGCTGGCACGCACACAGGCTCTGACACACACCTCCTGGCAGTAAGTGTTACTGAGCCTGCTTGTTCAGACCAAAGCAGAGCAAGGGAAACAAAGAAGTTGAAAAGTGCTGTGGTTTAAAATGGATAGACGGTTACAGTTTAAGGTTACCGCCAGCGTGTACAGGGCCACGGGAAGAGAATCTCAAGCCTTCAGATTATTTCTTTAACAAGGTGCTTGTCCATCCGTCCCTCCACCCCCACAACCCCAAATAAAAGTGTCATGTGCCAAGACATGATCTCTAACCTTTAGGTAACATTTTATTTATTCATTTTATTACATATCTTTGTTTGTTTTGTGTTAGGATGTGGGAGTGGCGTGTGCAAACCACGGCATGCTTGTGGAGGTCAGAGGACAATTTGTGAACATCGGTTCTCTCCTTCCACGGCGTGGGTCCCGGGGATTGAGCTCAGGTCCCCAAGTCTAGGCAGCCAACATGTTTACCCACTGATCTATCTCACCATTTTCGTAGTCGAAGTGCTAATCAATATGGAGGCTGCCCCAGCCTCTCATCGCTATTGTGAACTTTCTGGGACGACTAAGTTCTAAGGAGAAAGCTGACTTAGCTCCAGTTTTGAAGGTTCAAAGGTTGGAAGTTGCGTTAGCTCAGGCCTCACGGCAGCGCCATTGCTACTGGGTCCATCACCGTGGGAGCTGGGATATCAGGAGACACACTCTGGAAAACAGAGACTGAGACACATGGGGATCCCACAATCCGATCTCAATGTCGAGACTGTTACGTTATAAAACTACCATCCAGTAACCGAGCCTTCACACATACAGCTCGTTCACACTTCCAATCCCAGCCTTTCAGCCACTTTCTCTCTTCATTTTAACAAAAATAAGTAAGCAAATAATAAATAAATTCAAAAAATCACCCCCGCCCCCACAAAGTTTTTCTTATGGTGACTAGATCAAAATACCTCTTAAAGAGGAGGCTGTTTCTAACCCAGAAGTGTAATTTGACCCCTGTCTGCAGCAGTCTGCTGTGCTGATTAGCATGGACAATAAATATTCATGAGGCAGAGGTGGCAACGAAGAAAACATCAATAACTGTCGATTGTTATTAGCCATAAGTGGGGCTAGCAGAATGAGTCTATTATCCCCAAGAAATGGCATTAATGTTGATTTCACACACAAACACATACACACACAAACTGCAATGTGCATACGAGACAAAGCCTAGACTACACACACATATAATGAGTCTTTCTTTTGCCATCTGTTCTTGAATTTTTTATTTAAAAATCTCTGACACATGAGTGTTTGTGATGGAGGAAGTTGGCAACCACGTTGCATTCATTCTCCAGGGGGCATGGAGGTCAGAGCATCCCACCAGCAGCTGCAGGGTGCAGAGGTGGGCTGTCCCTCGCTGCCACTGGCACTCCTGTCTTCACACAATGGGGTTCATTGTCCCTCTGTTCAGGTTGGAGATGTCTTTGGAGACCTATTATCCCAGGAACAAATAGAACGATACAATATATCGGTTGTGTTTGACAAATAAGGGAATAGGTACCACTGAGCGCCCAAACTCCTTAGTGTATTTGTTACCATAAAGGGTAAACAGCTACTACACGGACTGTTTTTAAAAGTTCAGTGGCTTCAGAGAAGTACCTTTGCTCTTTCCAAACAAGCCAGGACCTCCATGCTGGCAGGATGGTTCTAATGCTCGCGCTTCCTCTGGGATCCTCGGGATCTGCTTTTCCGTCCCTCCTGGAGTTGGTGTGTTAGTGATGTTTGTGGCTTATAGAAGTACATAAAGGATGGCACGTTCCTCACAAATAACGACCTTGTGTCTGAGATGCTTGGATAACATTCTCACTCTTCTTTCACAAACCATAACCTTGTCAAACTTAAGCATCCTCAAAAATGCTTATATGAAATTTGTCATTGAATGTCTCTTAGAAAGAGTTAAAAAAAGAAAGAACAACACACTTTGCATGAGATGCCAGCTTGCCCATGTCCCTGAACACGGAACATTTGGCTCTTATGTGTTTTCTAAAAAACATCAGGCAGACTGACACACAATTTCGAGCGATTCCAATCTCCTCCTTTGGACAAAGAAGCTTTGCTAGCTGCAGTTCCTAACACAGGGTCTGGGTGTCAGTGGCAATAGAAAACAACTGTCCATCACCATGGCCGGGTGATTCTGCCCATCTCTTTTTGTGTACCTGCTCTATTGGCTTCCTTCAATGAGAAAATATGTGTAAGTGCTGCAGGAACATTCTTTCTCTCTCTGAGATGTAACTTTATTTTATTATTTTATTTTTTTAATTGGATATTTTATTTACATTTCAGATGCCATCTCCTTTTCCCAATTTCCCTCCCTAGAAAACCCCTATCCCATGCCCCCTTTGAATTTTTGCTTTTATACAATTTTTTTTAAAAATGTTAATCAATGGCTTTATAAGTTTGGTAATGCTCAATCAGAAGTGTAACCCAATACCCAACCTAGATATATCAACTATCTTTGACTGGTGGAGACACGTGAACATCTGCCTCTATGTCCCCCATCTTTTTCTCTCTCTTTCTCTCTATGTCTTTCCATTGACACAACTTTATCTTTGAAAAAGGTACTTTTCTTAGTTGATGGAATAAAATGGCTCTTTCCAAAATAATCTAAGTTGAGCCAAGAGCTTTCCCAAGGGGAAAAGCAATTTCCTCTGGTGGAGATGCGGTGGAGGAAAGGGATGGGGAGAGGGGTGGGATGTGGTATATTCAGTCTCCATTAGTAAGAACATAGTCACTCAGCAATACCGACTTGCAAGGAATGCTGGGAAATGTAGTCTCTGCCTGCCAGTTCTATGCTTAAGCAATTTTTTTTTCCCATGAGAGAAAGAGAAAGCAATAAAAGAATTTGGTTCCTCACTTAAGTGATCCAGTGAAATTCCTTTTTCTTTTCTGTTTCAAAAGTTTCCCTGAGCACAGTGAGACATTTCAGACAGACCAACATCTTAATGTCTTTCCCCACTCCTTAGAAGACTTACTGCCGCACAGCTGACAGGGCAAATCGAATCCTGCCAGTAACGTCTGTCTCTCTTGAACACTGACTCCTTCTCGTTATGAAGCAAGTGTTGTAGCCATGGGTTTTGAACTTGCCAGTTGTGCTGCAGATGAATAGCTTACATAGAGAATAGGTCCACTGTTGACTGATCAGCTGTGAGCATCCTGTCAATTCGAACACACACATCTCAGATCCAACACAGCATTAGGTGAATTGGGAATTAGATCAAAATAATAATCATTATCGCATGCCCCATTGTAACCAAGGTTTTGTGCTTACTGCTTTGTGTACACTGTTTTTCTATCTTCAAATATGTGTTATTAGGCTATTTCCTAAGATAGCTCTCAACTAAATGACCTTGTATTTAACATTATTCAGGAAGGAGCCTAAAATATAATAGGCAGTAAAGAGTGATCAGTATTTGCTCACTGGATTTAGACAGAGATCTGTGGAATATGTAAAAGCCCACTTTCATAGGGCGATGGAGTTCTTATGACAATTAGCAATCATTGGACATACTGTGGCACTGATAACTAATTGGCTTTAGCATCTCCAACTTCCTGTATCGGATTGATGGTTTTCTGGGTGTTCTGCAATTCCTAAGCACGTGCCTTTCTGCACATTTCAATTGGCCCAACTAGAGATGGTGCTTGTGTAAAACAACCCTGCCGGAATGGGCAGAGGCCATCCAAGCTCTGCTGGATCCTCATAACAGGTTCCGAATGGATTCAATACTCCTAATCATGTGGAATCCATCTGCCAGCAGCCATGTCCTGTGACCAGACAAGCTGGGTCATTGGACATACTTGAGTCTGGATAGAGCAACCCAATGTCTCTGACCTGTGTCACTGAACTGCCTGGATAAGTCTCTCCCTTATTACTGTGCTTCTTGAGAATCATGTAACCATCTGTTTTTCAGGTCCTAGGCCAGGGTTTTATTCGCCCACCTAGAGACATTGCTTGGACTATAAATGTTCCCTTCTGTCATCTCATAAATACTGCTTAGCCCTGTAGAAGAAGGCTTTGAATAGTGTGGCCAGAGTCAGGGTCATGGTTTCTGGGTAGACTTTAAGCTGGATTTTAAATGAACCCTTAGCCTCTCCAGTGTGCCATGCTTCTGTGTAGTGTTCACTCTGCACACCGCACACAGCAACCCTCTCAGGGCCCATGTCATCATTGCTTGGCTCCCACTGCCTAGTGGGCTTGATCACTACCTGGAGGTATTTACTCAGCCTCCTTGAGTCTGATTTCCTCATCACTAACATAGCACTTTTCAGAAGGAATTACCTCATGGGAATTTTATGAAAATGAAGTGGTCAGAAGATATAGATCAAGGGCTCTGTGGTCAGACTATCAGGGGTTGAAATCCTGGCTCTGTCATTTGCTGAGGGGTGTGGCTTTGAGCAGGTTACTAGGTCCTTTGAGCCTCAGGTTTCTCATCTAGGGAGTGTAATGCTTACTCCCCAGGAGGCAGACGATTAGATGAGGTGACAGATCTGAAATGCTCAACCAAGGACCTGACTCAGATCTCCCTTTCCGTCCAGTTCAGTTCTTAGTGCGCTTTGCTTTCATGCATAGCCCCTAGTGTAACTCTTGACACAATGGGAGACCAAAAATCGTAACTCCTCTTTGATAAATAAAGGGAGACAGAATGAATAGAAGCAGAATGTTCAGTTCTGAGGGAGCATAGGTGTCTTTGTCCTAATGGCCTCTTTGGTGACACCCTTGTTCCCGCTTCACAGGGCCAGGAGGAACTCTCAAGCCTTTGCCTCAGCTGTCCTTGGGACCCACGTGAGCCATCCAGTGCTTCAAGCAACTTCCTCAGAAATGAGTTAGGACCATATGACTGCTTGGAGTTACCTTCACCTGTAACACGTACAGGAAAACGGTGAGATTCTCCCTACTCCCACACCCCTAGGAATCATGGGCAACGTTGTTTAAAACTTAGAATATCATCCAGCTCCCACTGGACAGTTTGGCCATCACAGGCTTCCATAGCTCCACCAGACTGAAGTGGAGTTGAACGATGGACAAGAGGGCAGAGCCCTGGTGCTATTGCCGGAATCCCAAGTCCAGCCGTACCTAAAGTTGCCTGTGCATGTGAAATTCCTGGCTACATGTTTTCCCCCCTGACTAAAGCTATTTGAGCTAAACATCTCTCTTCTGCAATGAAAAGGACCATTTCAGCGTTCCATACACACACATGGCTGTAAAGTAACAATGACTGAATGCCTACGGAGTAGCAGTAGCAATGCTTTGCCCAGTAGACAAATGTTACAGAGATTTACTGGAGACCAAGCCCTGCTTTAAGTGGCTTGCCTGGAGCAGTGCATTTATGCCTTGGAGTTGATGAGGTAGTCATGCTGCTGCTCCTTGCAAAATGACAAACTTGTCTGTCTTATGGGGTTCAAGTCACCCTAACATTTTCTATCAAAGTTTTTTTTTTTTTTGGCTTTATTTTAAATAAATGGCAGTCAAAGCCAGTTAACTTAAGAAAATAATGATCAGCCTATGGACTCCTTCTAGTGTCAGGCTAGGACTTTTCTGTTCTTGATGGCTTATTTACCTTATATGACTTTTGGTAACATTTGGCTGCTCACAGATCAAATATCGACTTCAAGGACAAAGGCATAGGACCATCGAGAAAAAAAAATATATGGAGCAGGGTCTAAAGGTGACTCTAGAAGGCACATTCCTAGGCTGGCTTGTGCATTTATGCTCTCGAAGGTGACATTTGGGAACACACATTATAGTATGCTGTTTTTTAAAAACATCAATTAGGTTGTGTATATGCAAACTAATATTTGTTCTCTTACGTGTGTATGTAACAACAGGAAGGTCCTGGGACTTTTGAGTTAAGGAATCCGGTAGCTTCAGGTGCTTGGAGGGTGTTCCAGCTCCTACATCAAGTTCCTAGCTAGGTTAGTTAAAAAGAAGACACATCAAATCAACATGGTATCAGTATCACACTCAGTCACATGACGGCTCTCTGATATCATGTAATATCTAGGCTGGGTTAGTTACTTTCCTCATTGCTAGAATAAAGCACTTGATGAAAACAACTTAAGAAAAGCCATTTGGATAATGCCAGAATCATAAGGTCAAGGCTGAGAAGGAAGCCATCTATGAAGGTGACCTGTGTGTGGGTGAACACTTTCAGGAAGTGATACTCTCAAAAGAAAAGGTCGCAGGGATGATGTCAACCTCAAACACCCCTAGAGGCCAAATTTGAAGGAAACATTTCCTGGCACAGAAAGTTGTAATGATACTGCTTGTTTCCCCAGATTTTATGGAAACCATTTACAGCACTCAAGAAGTTGAGAAAGGCATTCAGTGTATACACACCACTTTTTCAACAAATTGACAGCGTTCTGGCAATATTTTGCTTTGCTCGTATGAGTGTGTGTGTGTGTGTGTGTGTGTGTGCATTTTTATTTTGATGAAATTCTTGAAACTGAGTTTCAGATAATGAGATATTTTGTCCCTATTTAATTTAGTTAAAAAGAGGAAACTCTTTAAAATAACACAGTATCAGTGTCACACTCAATCACATGACAGTTCTCTAACGCCATCTAATATCTAGGCTGTATTAGTTACTTTCCTCATTACTAGAACAAAGCACTTGATGAAAGCAGCCTAAGGAAGCGTTTACCTTGGCTCACAGTTTCAGTGTGCGGTACATCATGGTGAAGGGACTTCATGGTGACAGAAACCTGAAGCGGCTGGTCTTTCTGTGTCCTCAGTCAGCAATTAAAGGAGGGAGAATGTTGGTGTTCTGATAGCCGCCTCCTTTAGATTTTGTCCAGGACTTCAGGTCATATAATGGCTTTAAAGAGTTTCCACATTGGTTTAGAAATATGACCAGAGGTTTGTTTTCATGGTGATTTTAAATCTCATCAAGTTGACAATTAAGATCAACTATCACAATGATCCATACTCAAATGCCCTTAGAAAATTCCCTAAAGCAAATTGATAGGCATTTATTTTCTTCTTTCCTTCTATATAAAAGCTAAGCTAGGATCTGACTAAGCTATCATATCTGGCTATGCATCTTTATTTTTATGCTGAAATTAAGGGCACTATTATCTTTTTGAGGAGACCACACCAGCTGTGACTCACCTGATTGTTCTCTCATAGGTCCACTCTCTTGCTACTTTGTCTAGGAAATTTCTCTTTTCTTGGAAGTTAAGTCTGGAGATTTGATTTTTTTTTTTTGGTTTTTCCAGACAGGGTTTCTCTGTGTAGTGCTGGCTGTCCTGGAACTCACTCTGTAGACCAGGCTGGCCTCAAACTCAGAAATCTGCCTGCCTCTGCCTCCCAAGTGCTGGGACTAAAGGTGTGCACCACCACATCCAGGCAAGTCTGGAGATTTGAGAAGAAAAAAAGAAAGAAAGAAAAATGGCAAGTTTGTCTACTTCACGATGAATTTTATCAAGACTCAGAGAAGGCCAGGGTGTTCCACTGTGACTAACACTGACTGAGATTAGTAGATTAAGGTAGCAACCACCAGAACTTTCCATCAAAATTCTATTTATAGGGCTGGTGGGATGGCTCAGCCCTAAGGGCACTTGCCTGACATGACTGATAACTTCAATTTGATCCCCAGAACCCATGAGGAGGTGAAAGAGGGGGACAGATTGAACAGAGTTTTCCTCTGATCACACAAATGTCCTGGAATGAGCATCCTTCCCTATCTGCACACAGGGACATTTGATAATAAAAAAAAAAAATAAGAATGTGATAAAAAGAAATGCTAACCACCCCCTGCCCCTTTGCAGTGAGCAGTCTGTGGAGAATGTCCCACCGAGCACATGTCATTGTCTTCTGTGACCTCTGTGAATGGTTAGCCCTTAGGGACCGTGTTCCCACCCAGCCCCTCAAGTCTTCATTTCACTTCTCTGAAGAACTGTCAACTTTCTTTCTTCTTGTGAGTCCTAGGTTCTGGTGTTCATGAGCTGTTCTTTCAAAAAGAGCTGGCTCTTGCTCAACACTGCTGTTAGAGAAGTTCTGCAAACATGTGTAAGCACTTCCTGTTGGGGACAGCTGGCCACATTAGGCTGTGCTCTGCAAACCTCCTTTGCTCTGTGTTAGCAACAGTATCAGAGTTTGCAGAACCGACACAGCCTACTGAGGCCTCCATTGTTCTCCTGATGCAGGGGCTTTACACCCCGATTAAACGCTAAAACCATGTAGGAAGCTTTCAACTTCTGTCCCAGCCCCACCCCAGACCTAGAAGATCAGTACTTAGGAGGCTGTAGCCCAGCGTAAGTGGTCTAGATGATTCCTTGGTGCTCAACTGGGCAAGCCAGGGGGATCCAATAATCAAGCAGCTGCTTCAGAAAGAAAGAGTGACTACAGCGACACTACTCACCACCAGGGCACTGTGTATCTCCTTCTGGAGTGATGGCTGCAGAATTTCACCTCACATGAGAACTTCTTGGTGAGTTTTCAAACTTCCCAAGGGCCAGGTGGCACAATAAAGTGGTACTCTCTGTACCAACAAAGAGTATATATCTGGGTGCAGGACAGAGCCCTGTCACCTCACCTTTCTTGCCCCCTGTATTAGCTCCCTGCTGTTGCTATGATAAATAGTCAACAAGTCAGAGGTTTAAAAAGACAGCATATTTGCAAACCAGACATACAAAACGGGTCTCACTGAGCCAAAATTAAGGTATTAGCAGGGCTCACCTGCCTCTCCCAGCTTCCCTGCAGCTACTGGACCTCCAGAGTTGGTGCTCCCCTTCCAGATTTAGTGTCAGTAATGGCAGACAGGGGCGTGTCTCAAAATTCATCACTCTACCTCGTCTACCTCTCTCTTCTACCTGTAGAGAGTCTTGTGATTACATTGAGCCTGTCCAAATCATCCAAGAAGACAAGTGTTCTCTGGGGAAATCAAGAGATAACAATCTTAATCTAACCTGTTAGCATTGAAATAGCAATGATTTAGAGATGCCCCCCTCCCAACCCCATTCCTGTAGTGCTGGGTGGGAATCAAGCCCAGAGTCTCATCCATCTAGGTTATGGGCTTTATCACTAAGCCACGCCCTCAGCCTTGGAAAGCCATTACTTTGTCCAACATGCCATGATGGTTCATATTGACTGCTAACTTGACAGGCTCTAGGATTGTCTAGGAGCAAACATCTGTGAGGACGTTTCTAGATTGGTTTAATTAAGGTGGTGAAAGAGTTAAAATTTTTTAAGCCTTCCACAGATGGAGTCAAGAGTGCAGATCAGCTTGTTCTGCACTCTGGGTCCTAGGAAACTAGCTATCTACAAGACAAGATAGATTGAATAGGGTTTGAGCTGGGAGTTCAGGTCAGTGTGCCCGTGCACCCTGGATACCAGGAACAGAACTGACCACAAGACAAATTAGATAGGGTTTGATATTTCCCCATGACCGTTTCTTGAACCTGTCACGGAAGCTGAACACTGGACAGGTGCTTTCTATAGATACTTAATCATGATTTACCCCCTCATCTCCCTGGATTGCGGTTCTTCCTTTAAAAGCTCTATCTCTTCTCTAAGTGGGGGTCGTACTTCATTGCTTGCCTCTGCGTAGGACAGGCAAGAAGTGCGGCCTCAACGCGTTGAAATCAAATATACCTCTTGTTAATTACATCAAGTTCGGTGTCTTGCAGTTATTGGGGTGGCCGTGAATTCCCATGGGCTGAGAGGAAGTTTCTCCCTTCCTGGTGGGCCTTACAGTGGGAGGATCCACCTTAAACGTGGGCACCATCATCCATGGGTTGAGGTTCTCGGTTGAATAGAAGGGAGAAAGTGAGTACCAGGATGTGCCTCTCTCTGCTTCTTGGCAGTTGCTGAGATGTGACCTGCATGCTCTTGTCCCTTCTTTGCCTTGACGGTTTACACCCTAAACCATCAGCTCAAATAAGTCCTCCATCTCTTGCACGCTTCTTATCAGGTATTTGGTCACAGTGAGAAAAAGTATCTTGCATGCCCTCAAATAATCCCCCCCACCCCGCCCCACCAGTCCAACATACACGGAACAGTAAGCTTATGTCTATTGCTCTCATCCTAAACACACAGGAATCTTGTCAATGAAGGACTAATCCACCAGAGTTTACTTTGAGAAATCAGTGAGTTTACGAGACTTCCTTCCAGAGCATAGATGAGGGACTACTTAAAGAGGTGTTTGGGGATGTTCTTCCCCCAATAGGAATCACCTGGAAAGCCCTTACCCAGCATGGATGAGAGCTTTCTTACATCCACAAACATGGAGCCCCATTTTTGTAGTCTATGTACACTATGTACACTAGTCCCTCCCCTGAGTCCACATGTTGTTAAGGCAGAATGGTGGACAGCAGGTGTAGAGAGTAGCTGGAGAGTCGAGTGAGGTCTCCTGACCATCCTCATTCCTCCATGAGGAGGTATAAACAGTTAACAAGCCCAGCTGGCATGATTCTTTTGCAGGAGAGCACAGCTGAACTCCCCCAAACGGTGGAATCCTGTGCTTGGCTCAGAGGACAGTCATTCACTGCAGATGACAGAGATTGAGCCAGTAGGCACTTCTGAGAGTGCCAAAAGACAGATGTGGATTCCTGTTTTCCTCCTCCCACTTTGCCCCCAAGTAGATTCTAGGGAATCTAAAGTCTAGCCCATGACTACCAAGACTGTGACTGTCACTCACTCCAACTCCTATTTTCCCCCCCTTTTTTTTTCTTTTCCTTTCTTTTTTTTTTTTGGCTGGAGAGACAGCCGTGGGTGCTGGGAACCAAACTCTTATATTTTTGGTTGTGAGCCTAGCCTTTAATGGCTGAGCCATTTCTCCAGCCCCTATTTTCCCCTTAAATAACTGTCTTAGTGTTCTATTGCAGTGAAGAGATGCCATGACGATGGCAACTCTTATAGAAAAAAAAAAGCATTTAATTGGTGCTTGCTTACATTCAGATATTTAGTCTATTACCATCATGGCTGGAAGCATGGTGGTGCACATGCAGACATGGTGCTGAGAAGGGGCTGTGAGTTCTACATCTGAGTCATCAGGCAGCAGAGAAACAGAGAGACAGAGAGAGATAGACAGAGAGACAGAGACAGAGAGACAGAGACAGAGAGAGATAGACAGAGAGACAGAGACAGAGAGACAGAGACAGAGAGAGATAGACAGAGAGACAGAGACAGAGAGACAGAGACAGAGAGACACAGAGAAACAGAGACAGAGAAAGAGACTGGGCCTGGCTTGGGCATTTGAAACCCCAAATCCCACCTCCATCAAGGTCATACCTCCTAATCCGTATCAAGTAATACCACTTCCTCTTGACCAAGCTTTCAAATCTACAAGCCACCACAATAACAATAACAACAATATCATTTCTTTTAAAGCTTTTTTCCTTGTGAGGGATGAGACAGCATAAAGCTTTTTTCTTGTGGGGGGATGACATAAAGCATATATTTAACCTAAATTTTAGGTACGATGGAACTGCTCATGGAGGGTGGGCGTATGAGCCTTTGATGTCATCCCTGGAAGATGAGGTATTATAGGTAATAATCTAGAAATAGGTTTTCTCCTCAATGTTTTGAAAATTGATTCAAGCCACCAAAGAAAAATGCTTTGAAGGCATAGCCCTAATCTGTTTCAGAAACTCTCAACATTCAGAGTGTGTAATTCATGCCTCACATTCAGTGGGTTGGGTGGGAAGGGTTTGATGTTGTTATTATAGGCCTCTAAATGCTAGGAATTAAAATCAGCTCCCCGACATACACACATATCTCAGCAGCTAGGATCAGCTGTGGAGAGTGGGAAAGAGTGAGTGAGGACCAGCCATTTTGCGTATTTCTCAGGAAAGACAATAAACACTGATATGTAACCACAGTTAACCCTTGGAACCAACCTCATGGGGTCAGCACCCTCATGGCCACTGGGCCAGAGGGAACCCTGAAGCCCAAAAAGTCATGCAAGACATTGAATTAGTAAGCAGCAGTGTGAACTCGGGCCCGGTTCACTTCCCCCAAGTCATTTGTCTTAAGGATGCATCCTCTCTTCTGAGATTTATAAGGCAAAAGATTTGCTGGGTAAGCAAAGGCTTTAACTCTTCACAAAAGGTATTATTGACCTCAGTCGAGCAGGGTGAGCGCTGGTATCCCTACAGGCAACTATGCTATTGAGGGTAAATGGGAGTCTCTCGGCAGACGGCTTTGGGGAAGCATTTCAGGTGGAGGGTGTGGGGTGTGCAAAGGCAGGGAGGTTTGGGTGAGCTCTGGGAATTACACACAGTGCAGAATTGCTAGCTCAGGGGCTTTGAAAACAAGTGGCAGAAAATGAACCAAATGCGCAGAAGCCTAGAAGATGCTTAACCCCTATTTTTAGGATAAAACCAATAATTATTCAGCAATTTGATAGCACCAGATAAGAGATGACAGATAATAGCAAGCCCAAATTCATTAGTCTTTTAAATATTCATGGCTGGAAAGCTTAGAGATGACCTTCGTATCCAGCAGTAGAGTGTTGGGAGCCGACCTTTAGCAGAAAGCCGCTAGAAAGCAGCGATCCACATGCTAGCCACGCCTCCAAGGCTTACGTCATATCCACGAGCCTACAAGGGGCGTGGCAAAAGTGTATAAATACCCCAGATTTCCCTTCAAATAAAGAGACTTGAGACTTGATCAGAACCTCTGTCTTGTCTCTATTCCTTGTGTCTTTTCTTCTTATCCTCTCTCTCTCTCTCTCTCTGTAGACCCTGACCGGAAGACCTGAGTGGCAGTTTGAAGCCAGGCAGAGCGGAGCAGGCCGCAACATAGTAACTAACCAGGCTTTTAAGTCTTTTGTCTCAAGCCAGGTAGAGCTGAGCCGGTTGCAACAGTAGAGGACTAACCAGATGTGCTTTGCATCTACACAAAGGAGAAACTAAGAGAAGACAGTGAACAGTCTGAGTACTTAGTAAAGCCACTCAGAGGTTCAAGCCCAGGGTCATGATGATGAGGCAAAAGGGAATCAAGAAGCATGCGGTGTGCCACGGACTGAGTCTGCAGGTTGCAAAGAGGCTCGGCATTTCACTCAGAAGGGGGAGTGGCTCTGTGTCATCTCCAAGAAGCTTATGGTGGAGGGAAAGGGTTAGAGCGTACCTGCTTCACACACAGTCTCTTGTTTCTCATTGGTAGAGACGCATGCTTTCTAGTGACCACATCTGTGCTTCTACCCACCCACAGGAAGTCGGCATCTAGTTCTTGTTCAGGCCAGGTTCGGAAGTGCAGTCTGTGGATCTCTTGGAGAAGCACTGAGGAAGAGACACAGTCGGGAGCATGTGGATGGCCATAAACTCTACAAAGACATACAAGCATCAGGATGTTGGTGTAGGTACAGACATGACCACAGCACACTCAGTCTTTGTCCTGACAAAAGTTACAGTGCTATGCAGAAGACAATCACACAAATGTCATGGCAACCACACAGGCTAAAGAACTCAATCAAGTCAGAATGAGCTCTTGCTCGTGAGTGTGTAGCCTTTAGTTATAAAGAAGTTATTTTTCTGGAACCTCCCCCTGCAGTTGTTGAGGTGTTTGGTGGTTGTTGTTGTTTTTAAATTAACTTGACACAAGTTTGGGTCATCTAGGAACACTGAACCTCAGCTGAGAAAATTCCTCCAATAGATTGGCCTAATCAATGGGTATTTTCTATGGGTATTTTCTTGATTAATGATTGAGTGGGTATACTCACACACATATGTATAATATACATATATGTGCATATATACATATATGATATATACATGTGTGCATACATATATACATATATACACATATACACATATACACACATACACACATATACACATATACACACATACACATATACACACACACACATATATATATATAAAACAAGAACAAAACAAATGACGACAACAACAACAAAAAAAACGCAATCTGAGTGAGCATTGTCTCCACCTCTGATTCAGTTCCTGCTTCTTGAGTTCCTACATTGGCATCCTTCAATGACAGCCTATGATCGTGACATGCAAGACAAATACATCCTTCCCTCCCCAAGTCCGTTTTGATGGTGGGCTCTAACACAGCAGTCAACAGTTAGCTAGGACAGCCCTAGTGTGGCAGGCCTCTGCTTCTCACTTTTAAATCACTGAAGCTTGAACGAGGGCCAGCAAAGCTTTTCTGTAAATGACAGACAGTAAATACTTCAAGTGCTCATATCACGCTGTCATTGTCACAATTATTCAACTCTGCCTTGACTCACAGAGGCCACTGCAGACAAACAGAAACAAATGAACAGGTTTTCCTGGGCATGCTGGGATTCTCTTAGAAGATCCCTGCAGAACTTCGAATTTTGTAACACATGTGTTGTGGAATCCTTTTCTTCTTTTGATACTTTTCTAGCCATTGAAAATGTTGAACCGATCGGGCTCTCAGGCAGTGGGCCTTATCTGCCTTGAAGTTCCACACTCTCTGACCCCTAGTTATAATGTTCTCATGTTAAACTTCCGACTGTCTTCATATAGAAGCCACACACCTCTCCAACCCATAGTTGACTCCAAGATGAAGCTGCAAAAGCTACTTAGCCTCTGCAGTTGGCTGCTTGACTTTTCAGTTCATTTTTCTTTAACTTTGAGGATTTGCCCATTTTTATTGAACTTGTCCAGCTGTATTGGATGCTATGTGGAACGGACTCCTGGCCTGCAGTGAAGGTCACCAAAGGAGGCTTTGTTTCTCCATGACTGTTGGCTAATCCGTTTCTGGATGTCAGAAGCACTTTTATAAGCCTCGCACGGTGTGCCATATGGAATATCGTTATGTGCTCCCCAGAGCTTCTGTCACTGCCATCTGTCTGCAACTTCCTGTGTGGTTTCTTTGGCAGTGGGGGAGCCATCTATCAGAAACGCTTCTATAAAACAAGTTTTGAAAGCCTAACCCAAAACAACATTAGCCTCTCAAGTTGGATGTAAACATGTTTAAAACAAATTAGTAATGAGTTGTACTTAAAGGAGCAGCTATAAACTACAGTGTGTAATGCAGACCATCTCCTGGTGCTCCCCGGTGCTTCCAGCTCTATGAAAGCCCAATCAGAAAAACCTTTACCATCTCCCACTTTAAGGACTTTCCCACTCCAGGACCTTGCCCTTCTGCCTATGCTCAGCTTGTATTCTCAAATATCCTGTCACCTAATACACCTATCATTGAATGAATTTATATTGGCTTGACCAAAAAGGCTGGCTTACACTTTGCAAGTCTGCGTTCCATTTCACGCAGTACCAACGGCTCGAGTTTGACTTAGTGAGGCGAGTGTTCTTGGTTGTGAAGCCGTAAGCTTTGTTATAGTCTCTTTGTGGTCAAATAGGGATGAATATGAAACAGGCACTTATACTACAACAGCGACTGAGACACTCGGAGTAGAGCAGTTTTAAGTCTGTAGACGCATGCATACTTTGATAGCCCTGGATCACCAGGTGAGAAGAAAGGGCCTTGGCTTCTGTGTGAGAAGGGCTCAGTTTAAATCTTCGCTCTTTACAAACACTACAGGAGCAAAACTCATTGGCTATCACTCAGACCAACCGGGTCCACACCAACCAACCTCGTCTATTCAAGTCGGGAACAAGAATACAGCCCAATGTTTCAAAAAAGGAATGGAACCAAGGAAGGTGATATAAAGGACAAAATTCATGAGTGAAAACTCACAGAAAGATCTAGCATTTGCTCATTCTTATGCATATTTCTAGCTCTCCAAAGTTTAAACGATGGAGAACATATGTCTAAAAAACAAAGAAATTATTGTTAGAGATAAACAAGTGAGCTCTTCATAGGGGGAGGTTGCACCTGGTGGGCGTAAGAATCCGGCTGAAGTCAAGTTAAACATGTAGACTCTTGTGCCTATCCCAGACATTTTGTTGGGACAGATGTGGGATGAATAATTAATAAACTCCTCAGGAGATTCTGATGCAAGTAGCTACTGGGCGACATCTTGAGAACATCATTTTCTGGTTTGCTGGGAGAAGAGAGAAAAGAAATAAATAGTTTCTCACTAAATATTCCCCAGGTATGCTTCATGCTCATTGTTAAGCAGGGGCTCAGGGGAACACTGAGGATGTATGAAACCAGGGAAGAGATGAGGTCAAGGTGGGAGGAACCAGGGTGTGTGGTCCTTCCCAGATGTTCGGTTGGTGCCGTTAGTGACACTCATTTTAGAGTTCAAGTGGGCATACTTGTTAGGAAGGAGGCAAGTGATGAAGTCCATGCTCGTTTCTCTCACTTGGAAACAAGATCTAGAGATAAATGTCAGAGCTGGAAAGTTGGCTCCATCAGCTTGCTAGGTCTTCAGGTCGTCATTGATCATCCCTAGGGTGTGGCCCAAAATGGCAATGCAACACCCCCAGTGTTCCGTGTTCAAATTTTTCTGAGAAGGCAGAGATAAGAAAAAGCCAGAGGAGAACCAGGTGTTTTTGAAGAAAGTTTTCTAAAAGCTGCCATACCTGGAGCTAGAGACGTGTCTCAGCAGTTACGAACATTTACTGCTCTTGCAGAGGCCTGGTGTGTTGGTTTGTATATGCTCAGCCCAGGGAGTGGCTCTATTAGAACGTGGGGCCCTGTTGGAGTAGGTGTGTCACTGTGGGTGTGGGCTTAAAGACACTCATCCTAGCTGCCTGGAAGTTAGTATTCTGCTAGCAGCCTTCAGATGAAGATGTAGAACTCTCAACTCCTCCTGTACCATGCTTGCCTGGATGCTGCCATGTTCTCGCCTTGATAGTAATGGACTGAATCTCTGAACCTGTAAGCCAGCCCCAATTAAATATTGTCCTTATAAGAGTTGCCTTGGTCATGGTGTCTATTCACAGCAGTAAAACCCTAATGAAGATACCTGGGGTTTGGCTCCCAATACCCATA
The DNA here is from genome assembly GCF_011762505.2 of Arvicanthis niloticus. Taxonomy (NCBI): domain Eukaryota; kingdom Metazoa; phylum Chordata; class Mammalia; order Rodentia; family Muridae; genus Arvicanthis; species Arvicanthis niloticus. Next base: position 65,520,793 of record NC_047664.1, on the reverse strand, counting down.
TAGGGTGGCTCTCAACTGTCTGTAACTCTAGGTCTAGGGGACCTGACCCCCTCTTCTGTGGGCACTTATACACGAGATGCATGTACAATATGTACACACAGGCCCACACTCCTAAATAAGAAATTAAAATGATAAAAAAAATTTTAAAGTTGTCATGCCTTTTTGTCAATATCTCATGAATCAAACATAATCTTGGCTCCTTTAGCTGCAAAGAGATTCAGAAATACCTTTGTTATTCTTTAGACCACCACATACCAAGATCAAAATCAGCCTTTCAATTAGTAAGGAATTGAGAAGGATGAATACTGAGGCAGGCAGCCAGTTGATTCTGGCCCAGATGGAATCTGGGGTTGGAGGACTGTTACACTGAGCCTGGGCTGCCAGCCACAGTGATTCCAGCTACGGCCTGCTGGTGAGACAACTACCCTCACAGGGTTGGTGACCACAGCTCAGGAAGTGCCAAGCCAGGTCTCTTAAGTTTATGGTCTCTAAGTGCCCTCCAACTTTATGAAGTCCATTCCTGTCACAGCGTGGGTCTATAGGAGACAGAGGGTCAGCCTTTGTCTCTGTGTGTGTGTGTGCTCCAAATTAAAGATTTGAAACTACCTTTGGGACCCTTGGCTGGTAACTCGATTGCTAAAGCTTTTTGTTTTGACTTCCTAGAGATGGAACTAATTCCTGGTAGCTGCCTCACTCTGGGGCTCTTGACTTCCCCCATGACAGATGGGAACTGATAATAAACCTTGGGTGAGATTCCCATGTAAATTGTTTTGGAAAAAAAAATTTATCAAGGGTATGTTAAGGATTGATGCAAGGATTTGAATTATTGAAATCAGGTTCGTGTACCTAAAACTTTAATTTAAAATTTCCTATTAGTAGGTGCTATGAATAATTAAAAATTCCCATTTAACATGAGGAAAATTTCTCCCAGTGGGTTTTTTAATAAAACATCCAAACTATGAATATCACAGCTCCTGCCTTCAAGTCTTCTTGATTAATACAGCTCATTAACCCTAGACATCATATCCCTCAAAGCCCCATCATTTCTCTTGAGAATTTTGTCTTCTCCTCCTCCTCCCTTCTTCTTCCGGATCTCTTCTCTCTCTCTCTCTCTCTCTCTCTCTCTCTCTCTCTCTCTCTCTCTCTCTCTCTCTCTCTCTCTGTGTGTGTGTGTGTGTGCTCCTACACAAGAAGTCAACATCCGGCATCTTCCTCCCTTAGTCACTTTCCACCTTTTTGAGACAGGATCCCTCAGTTAACTGGAAACTTGACACTCTGATTACACTAGCTGGCCAGAGTGCTCTTGGGAATCTTCCTGTCTCTGATTCTGCAGTGCTGGGATTGCGGGCGCATGGTGCCTCGTGAAGGCTTTTTTTGTTTGTTTGTTTTTTATTTTTAAATACAATGCTGAGAGAATGGACTCTGGCCCTCATATTTGTATGGTAAGCACTTTCCTGATTAAGATTGAGCTGCGTCTCCAGCTCTCGTTTCTTTCTTATATCAAATTTAAATATCATGTTTTCTCCCAGTGACATGCCTTCCTGTTATACATGAGGAGTGGCTGTGCAGGGATGAAAAATCTTATGGGCCACTGATTCAACACAGGCACTCCTTTTTGTGGCTATTGTCTCTCCTGGCTTCTCATTCCAGGGTCATTAACAGCAGATTGCTCTCTAAATTGCTCAGAGAACAGAAGCCATCAGAAGGGAACTCCTGGGCTGTGGAGATGGCTCAGTCAGTAAACTGGTGATGTTTGCCTGTAATCCCAGCACTGGGGAGGAAGAGACAGTCAGATCCCCAGGCTCACAGGCCAGCCAACCTAGCCTACTTGGTGAGTTCCAGGCCAGAGAGAAACATATACATGTGAACACACATATACACAAGCATACCACACACAACACACACACACACACACACACACACACACACTGGATCACACCTGAGAAACAACACTCAAGCTTATTCTATAGCATCTGCATAGACACACATGTGCACATACCTCTATATGCATTTATAACACCACTAAGCACATAGACATATGGGCACACAGGCAAACACACACACACACACACACACACACACACACACACAGAGAGAGAGAGAGAGAGAGAGAGAGAGAGAGAGAGAGAGAGAGAGAGAAGAGTGTAACAGTGTTCCTATATTCACACACTCTTCCCTGTCCTGTGTTCTCTGGTCTTTCCTATTAGAAGTAATGATTACATCCCCAGTTGCTTGGATCGGGGAGGGGGGTGCCCTCATCAAAGATCATGTGTTAAAGGTTGAGTTTCTAGTTCATCACCATTAGGAAGTTGGGGAACCCTTAAGAGGTAGAGTCTGTGGAAGCTGGGTCTTTGGGGAACATGCTTTCAAAGAGGAACGTGGGACTCGGGCCGCCTCCTCTTCCTTTTTCTGTTCCCAGTTGAAGAGCTTTGCACTGCCATATACCCTCAAGCACGTGCTCACTCATCTCAGGTCCAAAACCAACAGAAGTAGCTCACCATGGAGTGAGACCTCCAAAACCGTGAGTCTTACCAAACCTTTTTCTCCATAAGTTGATTATCACGGATATTAGTCATAGTACTGGAAAGCTGACTGTCATAGCTGCCCATGCCAACCTGTACCTGCATGCTCCTCTCACCCTTTCTGACTTGTGGAAGAACTTTTGTTCTAGGAATTTTTTCATTCTCCTGAATAGTCATCCTTTCCTCCCAGACCATGAATCCCATCCAGGGGCAGGCAGGCTACTTATCTATAATATAGTTTCACCTTCTTAATTGGCTCCACTTCCTCTCCAATCACGGGATCATTGTCTTCCATCACTTTAAAGCAAAACCCCTTGAGAGAGTTCTGATCTTTAAAGTGTCTGGATACTAGACCTTTGCCCAACATGTCACTAGGTCTGCTCTTCTTGGCCTCTAGGAGTACCACAGGTTGTCATCCCATGCCAACTGCCAGCTTTCCCAGAGCCAGGCTAGTCCACCTGACCTCGTGCAGTGCCTGACACAAGCTGGAAAAGAATTGTCTAACTGGCGTCTTTCTGTGGCATTATCTTCCCTGGAGATTCATTCACACACCCAACTTTACTGCTTTATACTAGCTTTAGCCCCCCCCCTTTTTTTTACCCCCTTATGGTGCTGGTGATGAAATGCAGGCACACGCTGGGTGAGTGTTCCATCTCTGAGCTATAAACCACATCTGTTGCTAGAACACACACCCGGGATCAAAGGGAATCGGCTCATGGACTTCAAAGGTTTCAGTCCACTGGTGCTCAGCTCAGCTTCAGTCACAGGAGAAAGAGAAAGAGAAAGAGAAAGAGAAAGAGAAAGAGAAAGAGAAAGAAAGAGAAAGAGAAAATGGGAGAGAGGGAGGGAGGAAGCAAGGGGGAAGAGAGAGAGAGAGAGAGAGAGGAGAAACAGCGACAAAGACACAGAGAGAGACCTCCTTCAAGAGCAAATTACAATGATTTCACTCACTTCCTCCAACTGGGGTCACCCCCAAAGATTCCACCATGTCCCAGTAGCATATTAGACTAGGGTCCAGGCACAGGTTAACACATGACCTTTGAAGCAATTCAAACATTTATCACAACCCCTGCCATCATCCCCCACTACTGTGCTTTATAGATTTCCATTCTCCTTGTTTCTTTTGTTCACCCTAAGCTCTATAAAGACGCACGGGCCTGTATGCTATATAGGCGTATGGGGCTTTTCTGTTTTTAACTCTATCCTCCAGACTTAGAGTACTGCCTAGCACATAGTAGATGCTTATTAAACATATGCTAAACCCTTCACCAGTTAAAAGGTTTTGGAAACATCCATTTGTATAGTTGACCCTCTAATCTAGATTCAATAAGTTATAGTATATTTGGTACCACCAGACTTTAAAGGTTTGCAAGTACTCACCATGCCTGCAGGGAGAGTAAATCTATGTATTATTATTATTATTATTATTATTATTATTATTATTATTATTATTATTATTTGGTTTTTCGAGACAGGGTTTCTGTGTATATCCCTGGCTGTCCTGGAACTCACTCTGTAGACCAGGCTGGCCTCAAACTCAGAAATCTGCCTGCCTCTGCCTCCCAAGTGCTGGGATTAAAGGCATGCACCACCCCTGCCCAGCTTTATTTTTTTTTTAAAGATTTACTTATTTATTTATTTATTTATTTATTTATTTATTTATTTAATGTATATGACCACATTGTCCTTGACACACCAGAAGAGGGCATCAGATCCAATTACAGATGGTTGTGAGCCACCATGCAGTTGTTGGAAATGGAACTCAAGACCTTTGGAAGAACAGCCTGTGTTCTTAACCACTGAGTCATCTCTCCAACCCTCTATGTATTACTTTAGTTGAGAGCTTAAGCTGTGCTAGATAGTTAACATGGGCTGTCCCTTTTAAACCTCCCCAAATGCGTCAAAGAAAATATTCATCTTTTACAGAAAAGGATAGAAGCTTTAGGAAAAATCATGTCAATTCCCCAAGGATATTTATCTGGTAGGTGATATCTGGTAGGCAGATTTGGGGACAGACAGTCTCAGTGGCTGACAAGTCAGCATTCCACATGCTGTTTATATTAGTCATTGCCAAGCAGATCTGCTCAGGCAGGCGGCCACTTTCTCACTCTTTCTCTGAATGTAGTTCCCATGGACATGGATATGGGCCTAAGAATTTCAGGGAATTAGAAAGAAAGAGTTCCCCGTGTGGCTTTATCCCACTCACGACCAATCCTCTGTCCTAATTTGATTTTTGTTGCTGTGATAAACACCACAACCAAAAACAACTTGGAGAGGAAATGATTTGTTGAGCTTACCTGTCTCATTCCGAATCCATCACTGAGTCAGGGCAGGGACCACAGAGGAAGACTGCTTAATGGCTTACTCGCTATGGCTTGCTCAGTTTTCTTTCTCAGACAACTCAGGACCAACTGCCCAGGGATGGCACTGCCCACACTTGGCTGGGTTTTCCTACATCAGTCATTATTAAGAAAATGCTTGGGGCTGGAGAGACGCCTGAGCAGTTAAGAGCATTCATTACCCGGTCTTCCAGAGGTCCTGAGTTCAATTCCCAGCAACTACATGGTGGCTCACAACCATCTATCCTGGGATCTCATGCCCTCTTCTGACAAATAGGTATACATACAGATAGAACACTCATATACATAAAATGAACAAATAAATCTTAAAAAAAAAAAAAGAAAAGAAGAAAGAAGGAAGGAAGGAAAGAGGAGAGAGAGAGAGAGAGAGAGAGAGAGAGAGAGAGAGAGAGAAACAAAGAGCGAGCTCCACAAACTTGCCCACAGGACAATCTGATTGAGACAATGCCCAGTTGAGGTTCTCTCTTTCCAAGTGACTCTAGTTGGTGTCAAGTTGACAAACATTAGTCAGCATAGCTCCTATGCATGCAAAAGTCTGGACTGGGCTGATTGGCCCATGAAGTGCTGATTGGCCAACCAGGGTGAGAAATACACAAACATACTTACTTTACCTCTAAGCAACTTCCTCTTGTTCAAATTGTGTTAGTTAATAAAAACCCAGCTCAAATACAACCCTGGACAGTAAGTCAAAAGCCAATGCCTTTTCCTCCGCACCGTGGGACTAACCTTGAGAAAGATCTACGTGTCCCTGTGGCTCCCACATACTCTGACTGATTTACAAGAACTTGAACGTGTCTCTTTCTCAAAGGTAGACTGGAAAACGGTGAACAGAGACTGTGATACCCAGGTGTCTCCCCCAGTGCTGACACCAAGCTGACTGGTGTGTGAAGAATAAATGGCAGGTTCTCCTGTGGCCTTTATTCACTTCGTTCACTCAAAAGATAAACTACCAAGGACTATTATGGCCTAGGCCCTGACCTATATATAGGCAGGAAAGTTCAGGCTGCTTTCCAAAGAGAGCCTTGTTGTTGTAGTGTGGAGGCAGACACTGAGAACGCAGGAAGGGAGGAATGTTCTGTGGAGACTTGAAGGACAGCACAGTTAGGTTCTCCTTTGTGGTAGCTGTTCAATGCCAGCTTTAAAGATCATTGATTGGTGCCTGAGCATGAGAAGGAAGCATCTTCCTCAAGAATGAGCCTCAGAAGTCCCCATGGAGGACCTCGATAAATAAGAAAGTTGCTGAGAGAATTAGAGCTGACAGAATAGCAACTGAGGCGCAGTTCAGTGCTAGAGTGCTTGGCTACCATCCGTAAGGAGTTGAACTTCATTCCAGCAAGTGCCTGCGAGTGCATGCATGTGTGCACATGAATACACACAACAACATGTGTGTGTTCACACACATGCACATGCGCACGCACGCACGCACGCGCGCACACACACACACACACACACACACACACACCCCACTATCTTGATCACCTCCATCTCTGATGGAACACTGTTAACTGGAGACCAGACACATAATAGCTGATACTTAAAGAATTCTCTGTCGAAAGTAGTAACTCTAATTTACTGCATACCCTCTTACATGGTAAGGATTATATTGTTATTTTAATTTTCACTATTTAAAGATAGGTATGGAGCTTAAGCTGGCCTAGATCTCACAGCCCTCCTGCCTCAACTTCCCCATTTATAGGCATGTATTACCATGCCTGGCATATCAGCGTTTTCAAGAGAGATTCATCTCTGATGCATGATATCTGAGAACTCAATTAAGCAGCTTATACCATAGCAGCTAGTTTCTCTACTAACAAGCCAAGGTCCTTTCTGTAACCATAGAACAGGTCCCAGCTTATCTCTGATGTGGCACACTGCCCCAGATCTCATTCCAAACAGTCTCTTCAGATTTCACTGAAGGGGGTGGTGAGAAGAGTTGAAGTTAACTCAAATACCCTTTATTATGCCTGAAACGTCACCAGGATAGATTATTAGTGTGAGATTCACTGGACTGTTTAAAAAATCCTTTAATTGTAGTTCAAAAGGAGCCAAGCTATAAAATGAGAAGCAGCTCAAATATACAGGTGACTTCTCTTTAAGGTGACTACCTAAAGAGAAAGAATGTGGCTTTGACCAGGAAGCTGGATAAAAAATATAAACACATTAAAAAATAATTTGTTTGCTGTAGGGAGGGGTCGGCAGCTCCAGAAGGTGTTGTAAAGCTTTTCCTCCTGTGTAAATTCTGTTCTGGGATCCAGCAAACAGGCCCAGGCAAATCCAGGCTGGTCAGAAAGTTCTGTTCCATACTGTGAAAGATTGAACACACCCTGAGCCACGAGCCAGGTGATGACATTGCTCTGTCAGTGGGCTGGGCTGTTGAAACAAAGTACCCAAATTGGTGGGCTAAAAAGCAGCAGAGTTAATCTCTCATCATTCTTGGGGGTTCATGCCAACAGGTGTGGAGTTGGAGAAGCCTGGCTTTTTGGTGATTGCTGTGTCCTCACATGTAGGAAGAGATAAAGAAGGTCCCCAGACCTCTTCATAACGACACTTAGTTTACCCTTGAGAGGGCTCCACCCTGGTGACATGCTCACTCCCTCAGTTCCTCACCTCAGATGACCATTACGTTAGAATTAGAATGTCAGTATAAGAAATGTTGAGGAGATGAAAATGTGTGGTCGGTTGCAAACTGTTGAGTACATACTGAGTTGTGCTTCAAATTAGACTTTTCTTTTTGAGTCGAAGAGAACCTTAGAGACCTGTAACCCCCACCACCCAACCGCCAAACAATGAATTATCCCAGTCACACACACAAGTAATTGGATAACACAGAATTCCAAATCAAAATTGTGTTTGTTGTGCTATAGATTTATAAATCTGTGGTCATATTCAATGGTAAAAGGCTTGCTTAGTATGCCCAAGGCCCTGCAATAAGCACACTTTTTTTCTGTCATTTATACGTTATGAATTTAAATGCTTGAACTGAAGGGGAAAGCAACCTTAACAACCACTATCTTTTCAAGTTACTGTTGGAATATTCTAGGAAGACATTATGGTAAGAAAGCAAGATTTCAGCATAGGCAGGGCACTAGTTAGCTGCTGGTAAATTGAACTTTTCTTTAAGTTCTATTTACTTGTTTGTTTGTTGAGACAGAGTCTCTCTGCAACTCTGGCTGGCTTAGATCTAACTGTAAGCCAGGTTGGCCTCCAGCTCACAGAGACCCACCTGCTTCTGCCTCCTAAGTGCTAGAATAAATGTGCCACCACTCTGGCCAAATTCTTTATTTTTAAATGCAGTACTTTAAGATAATTTGTGATTCATATTTTACAAATTTCTAATGGTATAGAAAATAAAAGGAGAATCTCAGTGTTCGAAGAGATTTGATCAACTTTTGATCCTAGTACCTAGGAGCCCTGCCACCTAAGGAAATGGCTTGCCACTTCTGAGACTTAATCCCTAAAATGAAAGTGATCTCGATACATATTAAAATGATGTCACCAAGTCCTGGACAAAGCCATGAGAGAGCCGGAATCCAGTGAAGATTACTTTGCCGTCCTTGAGTAACATGAATAAGGATAGATAGAAATAAATAAATTACAGTTTTCATCTTAGTAAGAAGATGCTAGACTATTTAAAATTTGAAAAATAAAAATGCTTAAAAGAGATCAATGTGAGGGAGTTTGCTTCTTCTTCTTCAAAAAAGTTTCCATCACGTTTATATATTTGTCTCTGTGTGTGTGTTCACGTGTCCATACCACAACATTACAACTGGTGAGAGTCCGTTCTCTCCTACCAAATGGATCCCATAGGTCAAACTCAGCTCGTCAGGGTAAGGAGCCTTTACTCTCTGAGCCATCTTGCCAGTCCAGGGTTTTCTTTAGGATGTAGCTATCAGAACTGGGTGATATGCAAACTGAATCCAACCAAATAACATGTGACAGTTGCCCTTGCTTTCCTGCCCTCCCTCCCCACCCCCCAGGCTGTGGAGTCACTGGTTCAGAAGCTTCAAACAGCATCAGAATTCCTGGAAAGAAAGAAAGAAAAAAAGAAAAAAGAAAGAAAGAAAGAGAGAGAGAGAGAGAGAGAGAGAGAGAAGCAGAAAAAAGAATATCTGTCCCATCTGGGTCACCACCAACTGAGTCAACAGATTAGCCTATTATTTTATAACCTCAATCGAGCAAAAGAGCAACATCAAAAAGATAATCACTCTGTCCCTTCAGATTCTAGACAATAGAGGTATTTCTTAACGGAATCTCTCATCTTTGGGAAGCCTTAGAATGAAGAAGAGAAATGCCCAGGAGAATAAAATACTTTGCCATAGTCCACTTTCTGTTGCTAATAACACACTACCACAGACAAGAGGAGTTAGAACAAAAAGGAGGTTTGTAATGGTGCTGATCCCAAAGTCCCATCTGATCATAGCCATCTTCCAGGCAGATGCCTGAGGCAGCTCAGGGCATCATAAGTGTGTCTCAGACTCTCTTCGTCCTCTTATAGAGCTGCCAGGATTCAGTTGTAGAGCCCTCGCCCTAGTGACCGTATGCAGTCCAAATTATCCCCTAAAGACCCCAAGTCTAAATATCGTAGACTGAATTTCCATTCTCTCAATTCATCACAACGATGATTCAATTCCAACGTGCTTCACATCATTGTTCCAGTATGGAAGAATCAATGAGTATTTCGGAAAAAGACAGACACATGACCCTGGCTCTACCTTTCAATCAGAGAGATTCCCAATGGTTCCCTGGAAGGGCTAAGAGCTTTAGCACAGATTTGATTAAGCCTGGGATTCCCTCTAGGGCTCCGTTTCCCCATCCCTCTTATGCTCTCTAGCTCACAGCATCGTGGAGATCGCAACAACATGGGTAGAATATCATTCTGGAGCAAATGCTCGAAACACAGTGCCATATTTACTATGCTCTTGAAGTCTGTGGATCAAGAATTCAAGAGTAGCACAGGAGAGCAGCTTCTGCCCCACGTCTGTGCTGTGAGATATAGTGACTCACACGGCTGAGGTATCTTGTTTCTTCAATGAACTGAGTTGGCTAAGCACTGGACTCAGCTACGGCTGTTGACTGGAATGATCGGACCGGTCCTCTCCATTTTGCTTGGGCTTCCTCAACGAGGGGCAACCCCAGGAGAGTAAAACTTAATAGCAGTGCATGGCTATTAGCTAACATCCAAGCTCCCCGAGCATTTTAAAATACAGGCCCAAATTCTTGGCATGCCCTCTATCAAATATGAAGCTTTATAGTCTTCCCGGAAGACTCTAAAAGCATGTTATTGCCCATGAGTCAAATGCTTGCGGGAGGAGTGACCGAATGAAGGACCAGAATGACTCGAAATGACCAGGGTATGCACTGAAGACTCGAAGATTTGGGTTCTGGGTTCCTAATAGCTCTTGACTCACAGTGACTCTTGGGTTGGCCGTTCTTAATCGGCCCCTCCCATCCTATAGCTTCTGCCTCTTAGGCAGTTTCTGCTTGGCTCTGGCCAGGAATGCCATTGGCAAGCTCTATTCCCATTCTGGCTTGTTCTCAGGCTTCTTGATCCATACAAGCTCTCTTGCTCACCACTCTGACTCCCTTCTGTCTTCAGCCCAGACTGTCTGCTTTCTTCTGAGTCCATGATCGTGGGAAGGCACAGAGATGTGTGTGCAAATGTAGTGTGATGAAGAGAGGACAGATTACTTAACATTCCCAATAAGCTAGCACTAAATAAAACTGTGTATCTGCTTTGTAAAACGAAATATCCCGAAGACACAGAAAAAATCCAAAACAATGCCATCATATGCATATTTAAACATGTTGATGCACAATAATTTTTTTTAAGAAGATGTGTGTGTGAGGAAGGGCGTGTCCTTGAGCAGGCCTGGTTGGCCTGGAACTCATAGTCCTCCAGCCTCAGCCTCTCAAGTGCATCGTTCAAGCTTGCCTGTCTTCTTTCTGGAAGGCGTGACTAGTTACAACACTAGCCTCTTAGCTCTTAAATGTCATTTATTTTGTGGATTATTAAAAGACCCAACAGCTTCCAATGACTCACAGATTTCCCTATCTGACGACTAAACTACTGCCTTCTGACTAGGGTAGAGGATAATGAGAATGCAGCCAAAAAAAAAAAAAAAATCCATGGGCATCTGGCACCCGCCACTGCCTCCTAACGCTGGTCAACCCCAGCATTCATGGTTTATTAAAAGGTGGTCATAGGAGCTAGAGGGATGGCTCAGCAGTTGAGAGCACTGACTGGCTGCTCTGACAGAGGACCCGGGTTGGATTACCAGCATTCACAAGGCAGCTCACAAAAACATTTGTAACTCCAGTTCCAGAGGATCTGATGCCTCTCCTGGCCTCCAGGGGTACCAACCAAACTTGCATGTGATGCAAACATTCATTTAAGATAAACACTCATCACATAACATAAAATAAAAACATTTGTTTTTCTAAAAAAAAAAAAAAAAAGATTATTTTCAGGAAAGCTGAGACAGGAGGACTGCTGCAGATTTCAGAGCAGCCGAGGCTGCACAGTAAGACTCTTGTCTGAAAATTTTAATTTCTTAAAAGATGAATATTGCCTTGCCCCTTGAGGCTTTGCAGGTGTACCCGCTGTATCACATGTGTGTCAGTAGGTGGCAGGGAGGTGAAAGGCTATGTCTATGCTTAGTGTTCTGACCTGTGAACATTCGATTGATTAGTAGTCAAACATTCCCTGAACAAGGGGGAGTCTAAGATGACCACCAGTCTGGTGTCAGGAGGCCTGGACAAGGAAGCTAGCCTGAGATAACCACCAATCTGGTGCTGTGCAGGCCCAGATGGACTCCCAGGTCAGAGAGCAAGCCAGAGACTAGAAGAACCCGGCCTGGGATCATGGGCCCCTGATAAGAGCAAGCCCTGGAGGACCTCAAGACCAGTGCCATGGGGCTCAGACAGGGAGACAGGAAGCTAACCTGAGATGGCTACCAGTTCAGTGATGCACAGGCCTGGGGGAGCAAATCACGACTGAGATGACCTTTGCCTGGTGCCATAATGGTCAAGCGGGTCATAGCACTCCTGCAACCACTTCTAAGATGACCTCAGACACTCAGAGATCCTGGGATCCACTAAGAAGATCAAGTAAGTAGTGGAGAAATGGAAGAGAAAGAGAAACCGAAGGATGTGGGCACAATGAAGAGAGACAGAACTGGAGACTAGAAAGTAGTGAGGAACAGCCTAATGTGAGTGGCTGGTGATGTCACCTGGGTCCTGGCCTGTGCTGCTTCTGGGGGCCACATCTGGGTTTATGGCCCCTGAAGCAGCAGGGTCTGCTACCACCAAAGGCCAGGTGAACTTCCCTGGTCTGGGCTATTGCCTGGGGATGTGTTGATGTCTGAGGGCTGTGCAAAGCTGGCCCCACCCCTTGCCTGGGAATCATGGGAAAGCTGACCCTGCCCCTAGCCAACTGCATTATTTAGGAGAGCAGCTCCTCCCACACACACATTATGGGAGTTTCAGGTGAGTCAGCCCCAAGGATATGAGCATGCGAGAGCTGGCCCTGCCACTTGTCTCCTTTTCAGTGACATGGATAAGTGAGAGAAACCCTCCCCAATCCCTTACCTCCTGCAGCAAATGGGAGACATGGCCCTAAGGTCATGAGAGCAGGAGCTCTGTCCCTGTCCCTCACCTGAGGAGCACAGTAGAGCTGTGGTCCCATGTGGTCATGGGAGCTGAAGGAGAACCAGCCTTGTCTCTTGTCTGCTGTGTGGTGGCATGGACAAGGAAGAAATAAAAATTCACTCTTCCCCTTCCTCTTCCCTTATTACCTGTGGCAGGCAAGAGAGCTGACCCTGGTAATGAGAACAAGAGAACTGTCGCTGTCCCTCACCAGCTACAACACTTGAGAGGGCAGGCCCTGCACCTTGTCTGGATAGCAAGGTAGAGATGGCCTTGGGTAGAAGGATTACTGGTGAGCAGACTCCAAGGGCATGAGAGTGTGAGAGCCAGCCGACTGACCAACTCAGATACCTGGATCAGGCCCAGATCCAGGGCTTTGAATTGGCCCACCCCAACATCTACCCCATTAACGAACTGCTAAAATGCAATAAAAAGGCCAGTCCTACTGATCTAAAACTATAGGATCTCCATGACACAGGGAAACAAAAGGATATCCAAGAGGAATCCCAGCGAGGTTCCAGTGTTGATAGAGGATCAGAAACCAGAGGCCTCAGACCAGACCAATGAACATTTGAACATGAGTCATTGCAATGAACATTTGCAAATAAAGAAGTGGATGAAAGGGCATACCGAGGGATGCCCACTGTTACACACTACAGATTCCACAAAGAGATTTTTTTTTCCTTTTGTTGTGGGGAAGGTTGCAGGGGTGGAGGGCAGGTATAAGGGTAGGAAGAGATGAGTGGGACTGGGTTGCTTGATGTAAAATTTACAAAGAACCAATAAAAAGAATTTATATTTGGTGAAATATTGCTTATCTGAAGCAATTAGGAGACAATGGGTGAGTTTGCAAACCAGCACCACACCTGAGGACCAGCCTCGCCCTCCCTGTCCCAGGGCCTTTCATGTCACTGACTTAGCAATAGCCTAGAATTCAGTAGGAACCTTTTAATATTATTTTTCTTGTGCCGTGCATCTGTTTTTAACCCCCACCCCAGGCTGCTAAGCGTCCACACTTTTGAGTTCTCGCTTTTTTTTCTTTAATTTTTGTGGGAATTATAATTGAACCCCCTGAAGTCTGCGCACACCCGTGGACTTTTAGATGCGGTCTCCCCGTTTGACGTTAGGTTTGCAGGGCTCTGTCCACACCCATGTATTTCCCTCTGGAAACCACACACTGAGCCGGAACAAAGCCATTTGAGCACCTCTCCCTAAACTGGACGTGTAGGAGAGTTACAGCAGCAGACGGGTGAAGGGGGTGGGGGAGAGCTGTCCAGCTAAGTGTTGGAGTTTGTTCAGCTGAGGGGACCACACGGACTGAAGACAAACACTTGTGTTTCTAGAAGACTTAGAAGAGCTGTATTTGTTGGCATTCAAACAGACAGCAGAGACCTGGATGGGGAGGCACAGAAAGGACCTGAGTGTGTGTGGAGTTAGCAGAGTCAGTAGAAGAATGAACTAAGCTGCCTTGAAATTGCCACATAAACTTCTAGGGTTTTTTTTTTTTTTTTCTTTTACTTTAGAACAATGTGAAACCATACAGAAAGTTCCCATACACTCTAACCTGCATCCACTTTCTCCTGTTTCCAACACTGTATGTTTGGCCCAAGTAATGAGCTTAGATTGCCATGTTATTAGTTATTATAAGTCTATGCTTCGTTTACATGTTTTCTCCCAAATCCCCTTTAATGTTCTCTTTGTGTTCAGGATCTATTAAGAGCATCACAGTATGCTTAGCTGTCACATACCTTGACTGTGCCTGTTTCTCTACTACTTCTTTCTATTATTGTTGTTGTTGCTGGCTGCTTCTTCTTGTTGTTGTACATATGTATAGTTAGGTGGGGTGTGTATGTGGAGTTCAGAGGCGAACTTTGGAGAATCAACTCTCTATATTCATAAGTACCAGTGTGAGTTCTTGAATGTTTACTTCGTGCTGTGAGTTCCACATCATCATTCCTTGACTTATTCTGTTGCCCCAGTTTGCTCTGTCTTCACTCTTAGAAGATTCTTCTGTTGGTTCTTGGGTCCATTTGATACCTCAGCTCTGGGCATGGGCATGAGTCACAACTTCCATACTTTCTAGTGGTACTAAGTACTCCTGAGTTGTTTTGTTTATCTCCTGATTCAGTCCTGGAATTAGCCAATGCTTCTAATTCTGTTATTGGAAAGTGTATTAAAAAGCTGAGCTCTGGTTTAATGTGCTTGATAGTGTCGGGATGCCAGCGTGTCTATGATCTCTCAGCTGACACATCGTAGTGATGCAGATATGTCTACGAGCTCACCAAGGAGAAAGCTGTATTCACCTGCCTGCTCTGCTTTGAAAGCTCCCTTTGGTCCATGCTGAAATTGAAACGTTTGAACAGCATTTCGAGGTGATTGGGCCCTTACAGAAGGAATCGTTACCCTTACAGAAGGGCAATTTGGGGGCCCCTTGCCCACTATCTCGATCTTTATCACATAATGATACATCTAGCAGTTCTTTGCTCAATGGAACTTCTCCATATTGGACTTCAAAACCTCTGCAACTGCGAGCCGATCATCTGCTGGGTGTAAAGCACCCAGCTCTGAACGATCTGTTTTGGCAGCTTAGAACAAACACGATACTGCCCGTGCAAAACTGAACATAAGTTCAAACTTGCTTTCCTGAGCTCTAATCCATTCCCACATGGATGTTTCTATTCTCTTGTCCTGGATTATCTATGTCTACCATCTAGCACTGAGGAGCCAAGCATTGTTACATTGTTCGTTCTTAGTAATACACAAATGGTGACATTAGAATTTTAGGCCCAGTGGGAAAATACCTGTCTTCTGTAGAACACGGTGCTTGTGTGCAGTTTCTTCTGTGGTGAGTCTCAGATTCTTTGATAAAGTACTTGGGTCTGCGATCCATCCGTATCCTGTAGGGAAATGGTTTTATATATTTATAGTAAAGATAATGACACATCTTCACTTCATGCCAGAGACTCTCCCTATCAAAATGATGTTTTAGGGGCTTGGCGGGGTACCTCCTTGGTACAGCTAAAACACTGTCCTCTGACCTCTATGTACATGCTGTGGTATGTAGACCCATATGCACATTCCATGCACCCACATCATCATCATCATCATCATCATCATCATCATCATCATCATCATCATCATCATAACAATAAATAATTTATGATTATTTATGTTTCAGAAGTACATGTATCCAGTGCTGTTCGGTGCTGGGTGTCTTGACAAATGCACTGACCTAATAAACCTTCCTGAGCTTCACCAGATCAGTTGCCCTGAGGTCAAGCCATTCCAAGCTAGAATACTTGTGCTTCCAGTGGGCTCTAGACTCCAGCCCAGCACCAACATGTGCTTGGCTGAGATCTCAGCCTCAGCGCTACTTACAGATCTGTCCTCTCTGTGCTCTCTTTCAAGAGTTGCCTGAAGGGCCACGAATGGAGTGGAAGAGAAGAAATAAATCCAGTCTGCTTCTGGGATAACAAGGACCTTTGCCAGGAGTCAGCAGAGGGCCATCAGATAGAATGGATTTCCTGTTCTTTGCAAATTCCCATACCCACCCCAGCCTCTGGACCCACTGGGGCAAGTGCAGTTTGCCACTCTGGCTGAGAAAGAAGCTGGGGTTTCAGCACAAAAAGGAAACTGGTAACATTTCTTAACAATGAACAGTCCATTGCCAGGAGCTAGAGACTCTCTTTAGTGTTTCCTACTTGTTGATGGATAACAAGGGCGAGGCCCTGTTTACAAGATCCTTTCTTACTAAACTGCAATTTCTGGTCCTTGGGAACAACTGCCTGAGTTCCACAAAGGTCAGCACAAAACCTGATCATGAGTACTTTGTCCATTCCCTCATTGACTGACCATGTCCTTAGGGTAAGAGGTAAAGCTCTTACGTACGAATTAGACTCTCCACCAGGAGAGGGACCCTTCTTAAGAACTTAGAGAGCATGCATATGTGGCTCTATTTCCTGTGGTCCCCTCATTTGCAGGAGGTAATGTTAACCCCTCCCACCCCCTGTCAGGTTCCTTGTCTCTAAGTGAGAATAATTCTACCACCCTTTCAAAACCTTTACAACACAAATACAGTAAATGCTCAAAAATATTGACATTTTAAGGTGTGGAGGTGTGGTTCAGTGGTAGAGACCTGCTTAGTTTGCTCATAGTCCTGAGTTTGACTCCCAGAAACAGACACAGACAACACACACAACATACAACATATACACACTCACATACAAACACACACACACACACACACACACACACACACACACACACACACACACGAGGGAGGGCTGTGTTATTAAGTAGTTAATATTATTAGTTGTTAAGCAGTATTTAATATGTGCTTGTTCTAGCCCCTTTCCATTCATTATATAATTCAATGGTGACATAACTTTGCAAGGTAGAAGCCATTATGACTAGCAATGGACCAGTGAGTAAGAGAAGTATAGCAGCTTGCCCAAAGATGGCAGAAACAACAGAACAAGCGGGGGGGGGGGGGGGAGCTTATCTTATTTTGTTTGGTTAGTTCGTTGGTTAGTTTTGAGACAGGGTCTGGAGGTGACTTTAAGTCCTTGCCCTCAGCTGTTCTCTGAGAGTAGGTATCACACAGAAGAGGACACTCTTTGATGCTGACATTCTATCAGAAAATGTCTTTGGGAGGTTCTCAAGTGACTCTCATGATGCTGTCATTAGTAGAAACAGGATGGACGCATAGCCTTTCCTCAGCATGTTCATGAGTCAGGTATAGAAGTTCTTTACATAGGTATGTAATATATGTATGTCACACATGCATTTTTTTATCAGGCTGGGCATCATGAGTGCTAGGCAAACATTCTACCAATGAACTACATCACACACACACACACACACAGAGAGAGAGAGAGAGAGAGAGAGAGAGAGAGAGAGAGAGAGAGAGAGAGAGAGAGAACCCCCTGGCCTCTAGGACTTGGTTCAGATCACACTTTTAAGGCATTTGGGTATCATAACTAATCTCTGAGGTAAGGACCTTTATTACTTTTATTTTCTGGATGAGGAGGCAGACAACTAGAAGTAAAAGGACTCACCTTGATCCTGTAGCAGAAGTTCCTAGATGGCTTATAGCTGCACTGTTTCAAAGCCCACACTCCTAAGCTACCATAGCCCTCTGGTATCACAGGAATCAAACACACAGATATGGAAAGCTGAAGATGGAGAACACTCCACCTTCCAAAACAAGTCCCAGAGGCCAGGCTGTAAAAATGGTGTGTGTGTGTGTGTGTGTGTGTGTGTGTGTGCATGAGTACATGTGCAAGCATTCAGCTTGACTAGGGGATAAAGAAGAAAGAAAAAGACGACTAGAAGTCAATGTTATGTGAGTTTCCATCAGTGTGAAACACTCTAGGAAAACACTAATAGACATTTTCTCATGGGGGCTTTGGTACATTCTCATAGGCAAGAAAATCCACTATGAATATTTATGTTAATCCATTTAACTAAATGATCATAATGTTAGACAATGAATGGATAATTGTAAGTATTCCTTTTTTTGGGGGGGGGGTTCTGAGACAGAGTTTCTCAATGTAGTTCTGGCTGTCTAGGAACTCACTCTGTAGATCAGGCTGGCTTTGAACTCACAGAGATTTGCTTGCCTCTGCCTCCCAAGTGCTGAGATTAAAGGCACGCACCATCATTGCCAGGCTCAATTGTAAGTATTCTTACAGAAGGAAAAGAGATAGGCAATCAGTCCAAGATGTATTCTGGATAGGTGGTGTTGGTTGTTGTTGTTGGGTTTTGTTGTTGTTTTTTTTGGGGGGGGGGTTGGTGGAGATGTGTTAGCATGAGTTTTTACTATCTCATATTCATTTTAATTGTTTTGTGTTTTCTAAACCAAGAATGCACTACTTTTACAGTCACAAAAATCGTGATTATACTGAACACTGACCTTTACCTAAGCATTTACACATCTTGCCTCTCTGCAACCTTTTAATAAGGATGTCTAGTTACATCATAATACATACTTTGCATCATTGACACAGCACTTTTCCCGGGAGCTTGGACATCATCTATTTAGACCTCAGGATCCTTGGGGATATTCTTGTCTTCCAGCAGGAGCTGTCGAGGGCAGACAATGGATAAGCTGGCAGATTTTTATCCCGTTTGAGAGTCTAAAAAGTGCCTCTGGGGGTTGGCAGTGATTCATCCAGGAGAAAGCAGAGAGTCCAAGATCTGAGATGAGTCCCAAGAAAGCTCAATTTCTAGTTGAATAAGCAGATGTCTAGACATGGTGCAGAATGTCCACCCCAGTGGAAAAGGAGTATTCAGAATTAGCCAATCCACAGCTACTGCCACAGTCGATGTGCGGTGTGTAACCTATTGCAGGGAAATTATTAAAACACAAAAGCAAAGAGTTGTTTAAACATATTTTTCTGGGATCTAGTACATGCTTATCTGTTGAGAAAGTTTCAGTTTAATCGTGATTGGCACAGTACAATCAAACTTCCCTGTTGTATCTAGATTGAAATATATTCATAAATCTGTACTTGTGACAGAGATGTATCATTATTTGAAAAGTTTCCTTATGATTTTAGCATTGGAAAAATAGATACAAACTTTGTTTCCATTTCTATTACAACAAGAAAACTGAAGACTATTCACCTAACTCCTCAACCATAATACTTTTGGTTTTATGGCAATTACAGTATTTACTACTTCCCCAAATCTCTGGGAAGCCTTGTTTACTCTGAATAAAGTGGGCATATAAATGAGTAATGTTGGTTTTGACCTATCATTTAAGAAGGTACATCCAAACCTAGACCCATCTGACTCTGAACAGACTTCTAGTAGATAATAAATAACTTAACGTTATTATTATTTTTTTAATCTAGAAGAAATCCATTGCTTTATAGACAATGGAGAATGAGGTATACACAGATTTTGATGGGACTTAGTCTTGTGCTTAGCCTTAAATAATGCAGATATTTTTCTGGGCACACAAGTTTATTCTTATGCGTGACACTCAGGAGCCTGAACCAGGCACTAAATGGTAGAAGACTGCCGAGCTCAGCTGTGACTCAGTGACTCGTACATTTTGGGCAGAGAACATCCAGTAGCTCAGCATTCCCCCCCCCCCCATTATTGATTACACTCTATTAGTGCTCCCAAGGGTCTCTCATCAATAATTGATGATGGAAAGGGATGGGTTGCCTTAGGGTATGGGGCTAATCTTCTCAACCAATTTACAATACAGCTATAAATATCAGAACCAGAAACTCTTATACCGTCAGAGATACCAAGGGTATCGTTTGAATATTAAATTTTTTAAGGAGTGTCTAACTATAGAATGAGGGTTCAAAGGAAAAAGAATCCTTGGCACCTGGCAGACATTGAGACATAGTGTAGCACCTTTCCCAAATCATGAGGGGAGTGGTACAGCTCCTCCCAAGCTGACCAGCGACACTGGCTGTGCTTTCATGAAGGTGCCTGGCACCTTCCCCTTCACCACTGAGTAGGTGCTGGAACACATTCTGAAACACGTTAGAAACATCCACTTTCCAAGTTCACAGTTCACATGCTGAGACGGTCATAGAAATGTGGCTTCTGAGGTTCTAACTACAAGGTGGTGACTCGGACTTCTCAGTCTCAAATTAGGATGTGGCAAATTTACAAATGTCACTCAAGCTGGGGCTTAGAGCCATTAATATGAGACTACTCCAAGACATTATGCTCAGAAAATAAAATGCCATCCAACGTTTTAGTGTTGATGGGGAGAAATGGCAAGAACAATTTATCTTGGAAATAGACCATCACTCGCTGAAGCAAACATTGCCAGAACATCACTTTGGTTTTAGATCTGAAACACAAGTCACCTCCCATCTCAGAACTAAATGAAAACTTGCAGCCAAGGGTAACTTGATGGCAGTGTCCAATGTGTTCTAGGGCTTTCTTTTTCCTGTTAGTCAGGGTCTTGCTGTTGCATGGAACTCAGGTTGTCCTGAAATGCACAATGCCCCTTCCTCAGCCTTTTGAGTACTGAGATCACAAGTATATGTCACTGTAAAGTAATTTATCCATCTTAGTGAAACCAACAAATAGAAATTATAGACAGCCCTTCTCTATGTCCATTGTATGATAGAACTGTTGAAAATACTCTCCCATTATCAATTATTTTATTGTTCAATTTTCTATCTATACCCTTCTCTCAGATATTGTCATCTCTGAAATGGGTTCTTGGCTTCACTCAAACCCTTTCGTTTCCTCTCCTGTTTTAGAGTTTAAAGGCTGTGCCACAGCACTGTATATTGGGCATGCTGACCCTGATGTCATTAAAAAAATTAAGCAGAAGCTAGCATATATAGCAGGTAACCAGAGACACCTCTCACCAGGACGAAGAGCAATGTTAGATAATACTGGGAGATTTTGCAACAGTATAATAATATCTGCAACCTATTGCAATTTACCTTGTCATAGTACTTCTAGTCTGGAGTTTCAGTTAGGGTTTTCTAGACTATGGGTAGGGTCCATGATTTGGGGGTATTGAGTCCTAAGCCATGTATGTATCATCTTTGGTAGAAAAAAAACTATCATTGAGCACCAAACTGTCTTGGGGACCAAGCTAGGTACTGGTGAGCTGCCCCGGCCTGCGGGGATTTGACGAGACCCTAGGGAAGGGGGCGAAAGAATGAAAGGACAAGAGACACAAAGAATGCGAGCAAGTCTGGATTCTGATCAAGCTCTACAAAGTTTAATTTTGGGGGCAGGTTATAAAGACACAGCAAACCGGGAAATTTGGGTGAGGGTCTTTGCTTAGAGCTATCCCACTATTGAATCATAAGCCCATCCCACTGTCATATCCTTATACCCTAGACCATCCCACTGTCATAACCCACTCCCAGGGAATGTCAGATGTTCCTGGGACCTGAGACCTGGGAATGTCCTTTCTTAATCTTGTATTGACTAGGTTTCCCAGAACAGCAGGTAATTTCCTGGGTTTGGCTCCTGCAGTGGGGAATGAGATGCCCTCTGTCTGTTCTGTTGGGTTGGTCCCTAAACTGTCATACAAGTAAGTGGACAATGCATAACTAGTGAGTGCTAAGAGGTTGTAGGATCCTTCCCAGGTAAAGAGTGATTGAGCTGAAGTCTAAGGAAAGATGGAGCTTGGGTGGGCTTTAGCTAGGTGAAGGGAAAGCTAAAGACATACTAACATCAACAATCTAGGTGTTCAAAGGCTTTGTAGGAGAAGAAGGTGAGATATGGGCCCAGTAATGGCTCTCACTGAGGTTGGAAAGGTGGACAGGAACGGAATCAGGCAGGGCCTTTTGCTCAAGCAGAGGATTGGATGTTTGTCTACAAAATGACAGAGAGCTTCTGGAATATATTGGTAAAAAAAAGAGGGTAGGAAAATGATCAGATTTGTGATTTCATGACTGTATATGTATGTGTGTCTGTGTTTCTGTGTGTGTATGTGTATGTATGTATGTGTGTATGTGTATATGTGTGTATGTGTGTATGTGTGTGTATGTACATGTGTATGCATATGTATGTATGTATGTGTGTGTATGTACATGTGTATCCATATGTATGTATGTGTGTATGTATGTATGTATGTATGTATGTATATGTGTAGGTTTGTGTGCATGTATGTTTGCATGTACTCACCTCTGCATGCAGCATGTGGGAACTGAAAGTAGAAATTGGGCATCTTCTTCTATCAGTTTCTATGACATATTTTTGAGACAGAGAATCTCCAAGAGCCTGGGGTTCTCCCCTTGGATGACGCCGGCTAACCAGTGAGCCTTCACCTTGTCTCTAGCATGTGCCCATGTTTTATGTGAATTGTAGGATCCTTGTGCTTGTACAACAAACACTTTACCCACTGAGATGTATCCCAGCCTAGATTTGTGCTTTGCAAAAGATCCTCTAGTGAAGGGCAGAGTAGAGTGTGGGTCAGGTGAGAGCAGGCGTTTGTAGTGAATCAAGGGGGTAAAGCAAGTGGCTAGTGATGGCTTGACTGAGAGACACAGATACATATCTCAAACAAGAGCAGACAAACACTACTTGGAAAGACCCCGAGTATCTCCATAAATACTTTTCCCTTTTCATCTTTTCAGGCCCCTTAAACATTATAATTTTTGTTGATAGATCACTATTGCCTGTGAGAGAGGGGGAAGGGAGGGAGGGAGGGAGGAAGGGAGAGCCTGAGAGAGAAAGAGAGAGGGAGGGAGGGAGGGAGGGAGGGAGGGAGAGAGAGAGAGAAACAGAGAGAGAGAGAGAGCAAGAGAGAGAGAGAGAGAGAGAGAGAGAGAGAGAGAGAGAGAGAGAGAGAGAGAGAGAGAGCTGGGAATTTCAGAGATGGGTCAGTGGTTAAGAGCACTTGCTACTCTTGCAAAAGACTACATAGTTTCCAGAACCCATATGGCAGTTTACAACCATCTGTAACTCCAGTTCCAGAGGATCTGACATCCTCTTCTGGCCTCCACCAAAGTCAGATGTACACATAGTGAACATACATACACACAGGCAAAAATGTTCATACATATAAAAATAATAGATCTATCTATCTATCTATCTATCTATCTATCTATCTATCTATCTATCTACCTATCCTGCAAAGAATTTGGTCTGCAGCCATGTATAGTTGCTACCCATTACATTAAGGACATTAAAGTTTGTATGAGTTGCTTTTCTTATTGCTATGACAAAAACTTCTTAATTAAGAATTTATTTTTGCTCATAGTTTGCCCATTGTGGGCAGTGCCACTTCTAAGCACGAGGTCCTGAGTGCTATAAGAAAGCAAAAAATGAGTAAGCCATGGAAAAGCAAGCTAGTAAGCACCATCCCTCCACGGGCTCTGCTTCAGTTCCGCCCATGAATTCCTACCTTGACTTTCTGATAGACTGGGTCGGAACATTGTAAGGCAAATAAGGCCTTTTCTATCCAAGTTGCTTTTGGCCGTGTGTTCCATCACAGCAATAAAAAACTAACTCAGACAATGAGCATCATTCTGTATCTTTTTGTGGATTTTTAAAATTATATATCTAGGCGGAAACAGGAGGAATTATAGGGCAGTTTTGTTTAGTATACATAACTAGATCCTGTGTAAGTTTTCCAAAGTGGTTTGACCAGTTTACTCGTTTACTAGCAGTTCTGAGATCATTTCTGTGGTCCCTAACATCACTGGTACTTGGTATTACTGACAGAATTCTAGCCATTCTGGTTACAGTGTGTTTTAATTTGACTTTCCCTGATGAAATACTGTATTGGATAGAATAGTCACGAAGGCCCCTTGGGCCTCCAGAAGCTTTTCACGTCTGCCCACTCCCCTGCCCAAACCATTGTTATATCTTTTAGGTTTGGTTTGACAGCAAGGCACATGTGCATGTGGGCTTTCTGGTTATTTATTACTGTGTTACAAATGTCCCCAATGCTGTCTTTCACATCAATGTGGTCACCTTATTTTGCTCATGCACCCTATACTTTAAAGACGGCTCAGTAGGAAAGGCTTGTTCTGCTCAGGAATCATTGCCTAGAAAGGCTCAACCAAGGGCGGGAAGGTTAGCTCCCAAGGGACCTGGCCAGTTGTGTAGCCAGCTGAGTTGAATAGCAGAAACCTCACTTCCTATTTTCCAGGTATTTGTGTGTTTTTCCTTCCTTTCTTTCTTTTCTATTTTTTTAAATTTTTGTTTGTTTGTTGGTGTTGTTGTTGTTGGGGTGTGTGTGTGTGTGTGTGTGTGTATATATATATGTGTGTGTGTGTGTGGTGTCTGTGTGTCTGTGTAAAGGTGCACATATGGTGTATGCCATGAGCATGTGTACATATACATGAGAGGCCAAAGGACAACATTTAGTCTTACTCCTCAGCGGGTATCAATCCACCGTCCATCACCCTTGCTTCTTTGTTTGAGAGATGGCCTTATATTGGCCCGGAGCTTTCCAAGAAGACTAGGCTGGCTGGCTAGTGAGTTCCAGGGAAATGTCTGATACTGGGATTTTAAATACATGCCATAATGCAGGCTTATTGTTGTTGTTGTTTTGTTTTGTTTGGGTTCTGGGCATCAAACTCAGGTCTTTGTGCTTACAAGGCAAACACTTTACTAGTATGTTATCTCCTTGGCCCTTGCCTGTAATACTTTGCAATACTGTAGTTGAGTTCCAAGGCAAGTGTCCCGAGAGAGCTATAATCTGTATATACTGTCATCCTTTGTCATCTAGCACCAGACGTCATGTAGCATTGCTTCTGTCCTATCACATCAGTCAGAGTAGTCACCCAGTGAAGGGTGTGAGCTGCACCTTTGGAAGGAACACTGGCAACATGCTGAAGGAGCTGGTGGGTGGGAAGTATCCTAGGCGTGGCTGGAACCAACAATGTGCTGAGCTTTCCATCCATACAGCTAATGGCATCTTATAGTTAGGAAACTTTAAAAAAAATTTTTTAATTAAGTCAAGTTTATCAGTCTTTTCCTTCATGGATAATTCTGGGTGTGTTGTGAATGATCTGCTCGTGTTAGATTTACAATATGAGATGATCTTATAAGGCACGATCCTGACCATGCTCCTGTAAGACAGTTGACATTTGCATAGGAACCTCAACTTTTATAGAGGAACTGGAAACACAGAAGGAAAACAATTGGTCCAGGACTGACTCTCAAGACCACAGCCACAGTCTCTACCCTGACTCCAATGGCATCTTGGCGTGTGGCATGAACTGCTTTTTCTAAGGAGTCTATGGCCACCAAGTTGATATTCATGACCCTTCTCAGGGCTCGTTATCCCTCTGAAGGCTACTCTGTCTGTTCTGACTCAGGTTATAAATCATCTTCTGAGAGGCATGAAAAGAGGAAGCTTTCAGATGACAAAAATTAAAATTAGGTCTGAACTCTATAGGCTGTGTGTGTTTTATATTCATGTTGTCTTTATTGTTGTTCTTTTTGGGTTTTTTTTTTTTTTTCAAAGCAGCATAGAAACAGAGGGTTTGGAAGGGAGAAACATATATTTACAGCTTAAATGGCTCTAAGAGTGGGTTCTGGTTTGGTTATCAAACATAAACAGCTATATTTTAAGCGTAACAACAGGGCTAGAAGGTAAGAGTAGAAAACCACCCATTCCTGACTTTCCCAGGTTGACGTGAGGATAAAATGAGCTAATAAACAGGAGTCTGTGCCAAGAGCAGGGAATGCAATGCCTCTCTCCCTCACTGAAAACAGCAAGGCCTGGCCAAGAGGCAAGTCGGCAGACAACATGGAGAGACATTCACTAACCAGAGCGTAGTTCAAGAAAATGCTGTGGTCCAAATAATGTCATTATACATAAACACCTATATTTTAAACTAAATTGCACTAGTGGGTATTAGGAATTCTGCCAGCTTTCTGGAGTCATCCCTTCCCTCACACAGACTGCCAGGTAATTTGCATTAAGTCATTCTTTAGTGGGTGGAAGAGGCAACTTAGACTCTTGCTACTTCTTTTTGCAGGGTCTCTGTTGAAATGGGGAAAAGGTGGGAAGTATGATGACATTGTCATTTTTAACTGTTCTTTGGGCTTTTATTTTATTGTTTATTTATTTAATTTTTGAGATAGGGTCTTTCTATATAGCCCCACAGGTCCAAGAACTCACTATTGCTTTTTGAGAAGGGTCTTCCTGGATAGCCCAGCTCGACCTCAAACTTAAAACCCTTTGCCCCAGCTTCCCAATACTGGGGTTCCAAGCATGCTCTACTATGCCCATTGTAGATCAAGGTTTTGTTAAGTGGCTGTCCTTTCTAGTTCAGAACAATTGTCCCTGGTAGTTGTGGCATACTTCAAAGCAAATAGCTAACTTTTAATATTTATTTTATTCTTTTTATTTATGTCTATGTGCATAGGTATATGCATATGAGTTTGGGTGCTTAGGAACCCAACCAATCAGGACCAACAACCAGAAACATTCAAACAAAAAAAAAAAAAATGAAGTTTAAGAAAGATGTGTATTTCTTGGGCTAAGGGATTATCCCAATGGTAAAACCTTAACATCTAACATAAAGTAGAGAAAGAAAGAAAGAAAGAAAGAAAGAAAGAAAGAAAGGAAGAAAGGAAGAAAGAAGAAACAAAAAGAAAGACAGGAAGGAAGGAAGGAAGGAAGGAAGGAAGGAAGGAAGGAAGGAAGGAGAGAGGGAGGGAATGAAGGAAGGAAGGAAGGAAGGAAAGAAGGAAGGAAGGAAAGAAGGAAGGAAGAGGCATACACACTTCAAAGACACTGGGTGCAATTAGACTAGGTAGTATGCAGGGACAGTTGCCAATGACTACCGTTGGACTAACAGTCAGTAAACATGAGCTGATCATAAGATACCCTGTGAGCTTCCTTGAAAGGTACCTGTCTTGTGTTTTTTTTTTTTTTTTGCTATGAAGAAACATCATGATGATAGCAACTCTTATAAGAGAAAATATTTCATTGGGGCTGGATTACAGTTTCAGAGGTTTATTCAGTTATCATCTTGGCAATGAGCAAGGCAGCTTGTAGGCAGACACGGTTCTGGGAAATAGCTGAGAGTTCTACATCTGGGTCCACAGGCAGCAAGAAGAGAAAGCCAGTGAGCCTGGCTTGTGCTTTGGAAACCTCAGAGGCCATCCTTAGTGACACACTTCATCCAACAAGGTCACACACCCCTAATCCCTCACATACAGCTCCAATAACTGGGGAGCAAGAACTTCAAATATATGGGCGCCATTCTCATTCAAGGCATTGTTGCAGCCTGTGTTTCAGTGTAAGAGAGGCACATTCAGGTTTCAGACGAATCCTTCGCTGACTGTGTTCTTCAGGTACATTTCCTTACATTTCTGAGTCCCAGTTCTCTCATCTGTAAATTGGTTTACTGTGTTTCATTGATCTAAAGGCACTGTTTGTTTTAATGTCATAATTTTAAAAGGAAAAGCAGCTAACAGAACTATGATGCTGTCCTTTCTGATCATAAAGATTGAAAGACATATTCTTTTTTTTTTTTTTTTTTTTTTTTGGTTTTTCGAGACAGGGTTTCTCTGTGTAGCCCTGGCTGTCCTGGAACTCACTCTGTAGACCAGGCTGGCCTCGAACTCAGAAATCCGCCTGCCTCTGCCTCCCAAGTGCTGGGATTAAAGGCGTGCACCACCACTGCCCGGCTGAAAGACATATTCTTAACCCATTGATAATAAAATGAACAAAGGAGCAGCTTCGTATCACTGAAGTACGAAGCCACAGGAACCCTAAAGAGACCGTTCTTGTATTGACTAAAGAAGAGATAATGTCTAATGCCGCAAAGAACGTGCTTAAGATATTGAGTATTTTCTGTCTATTCTGATTTAATTTCTTTTTCTAAAAATCCAGATATTTGAAAAACACTATTGCCACACTATTATATGTAACAAGGAAAATAAAAATAATGAGACATGTTATTATTTGAAAAAAAAAGCAGGAGCTGAGCAAACAATTGAACATTGACAAATGATGAGGCCAAACTCCAGAAGAGCATTAAACTCCTAAGAGACTATATGGGTGTTTTTCTTGTATGTAAAGATGTGTTCCACGTTCATGCAAGGTGCCTGCAGAGGTCAGACGGTGTTGGATCTTCTGAGACTGACAGCAGACAATTGTGAGCAGTCCTATGGGTGCTGGAAACCTGGCTCCTCTGTATGAGCAGCAAGTGCCCCCAGCCATTTCCATAGTCCCCTATTCAGCTTTTTTCTTAAAGATTGCTTTTCATTTGTGTGCGTACATTCATGTGCATGCATGTGTACATGTGTGTGTGCATGTGTGTATACGTGTATCTGTGTATGTGTGTTGGTGTCTGAGAAGTCCAGCAGGTAGTGTTGCATCACCAGGAGCTAAAGTTATGGGTGGTTGTGGGAACCAAACTTAGGTCCTCTGTAAAAGTAACTAAGGCTCTTAACCGCTAACCCATCTTTCCAGTCCCAATATTGTTATTATTAGGGGAACAAAAGAAACAGCATAATTTATATTTCTATACTAGTTCTCTTTTTTTTTTTTTTTTAAAAAAAAATATACACTAGAAAAAGACATTGTCCGCCATCATAGAAAAATAAAGCACCACCGAATAAAACTCACAAAGTGAGTAAGCCTTTAGAGAAGACTAAAAACTGCATGAGAAAGAGCAAAATATTCCTAAGCTTATGGGGATATTGAAGGGGCCATGGCAAGGGAGACTATAACATGTAAAACCACCAGACTGCCCCGTATTTGGTCTACAGGAAACTCTAACACTGACCAAGGTCTTTTGAAGTGGAAAGTTGAGGGTTCTTTGGAAAGTCGGTTGGATGGTATTTTGCTGGGGTAAACACATGAAGGAATGTTTCGTTAAAGTAGACATAGGTATGAAAGGCTAAGGCAGACTGGTGAAGGAACGTTTAGCTGATGCAGACCAGGAGAGATGATATTCTGCAAAAGCAAGCACGTGAAAGGACACGTGATGAAGGATTCTTTGCTAACAACACGCACGTATTGGTCCACCTTACATTGTGTAGCTGAGCTGCATTTGTCAGGATGCCATAGAGAGAAACTCACCAAAAAAACTTCTGGTAGTGTGCTGTAGTTTGTTGCCACTTCAAAGGACTCGGTCTGATTGGATGCACATACAGAGGCAAGACACGTGCTGAGGCAAGGCACATGGAGGACACATGATGTTTGGAGGGTATCAATAGGAATCTGAGGAGTGATGAAGACAGAGCTTGGCTTGTTGGTACAGCTAGCTGTGTAGCTTGTGAATCTCATGTCTTTGCTGATCTTCATTTCCCTGAGAAAGGCACAGCTGAGAACTTCTGATGTTCCTGTTGTTCCCTCCTGCTGACTCAAGCTGAGGCTAAGGCCTGGCTGTCTTTGCTAGATCATGTCACCTCTGTTGCCATCCTGACTCTATTGAACTGGATTGCTGGTGTATCTATGAAGTGCTTGTGAGTGGGTCAGGCTGCTACCTACTAACCAGTGAACTGAACTGCTGATTTCCAGACAACACAGATGGGAGGTGCTCCAAAGAGCCTTTCTAAATAGGTCCACTCCCCACCTCACCCCCACCCCATAGTTTTCCTTTTCCACTACCTCTGGTGGGTTACAAGGAAAGTTAAAGCGTTTAAGAACCATCATTAAAAATAAGATGTAAAAAAAATTAAAGTTACAGTCTTTTCATAGAATTTGATAACTTGCTCTTAAAACTTAAATGAAAAGGAAACTGTCAAGAAGAGTCAAGATATTTTGGAACAAGAACAAAACACACAGACACTTGTCATCACAGATACAAACAGTGATTTTTGAGTCATGAGTGTGGAAGAGTGTGCTGTCTGCAAAAGGGATCCGGAGCATGGAATAAACGCTGAGGACAGACATCATGACTGTAAAAGCTTGATTCATGATGGATTTAGCCAGGAAGGCAGGTCACTGGGCAAAGGTCGAGTAGGCACCCTGCTTTCTGCCTACACGTTCCCATTTCGTATCACACACAGAATTAGATAGAGGTCACTGTATGAATAATTAAAGTCAATATAGAGGTAGACAAAAGACACAAATAATCATATTAGAAGATGGAATATAAATGGCCAATGAACATATGCAGAAGTGTTCAACTTCCATATCAATCAAGGAGACACAGACTAAACCCATTCAAGTGAGCTGAGTGTACTAATGACCACAATGAGTGTACTAATGGCCTTCTCGTGGCCACACTCTAGAGTAGTGCCAGCCTTCATTGACTGCCCCAGTCTCATCCATCCTCAAGCTTACAATAGTGAACAGACCCCAGGCAGAGCTTGTAGAAGTGCTTACATGTTTCTGTTCTTTCTCTTGTGCCTTTCAGTATACATTTCTGAAGACCTATCATCTATCATCTATCTATCTGTCTGTCTGTCTGTCTGTCTGTCTGTCTGTCTGTCTAGTTATGGATTGAATTGTGTTCCCACTAAAAATATGTTGAAGTCCTAACTCCTAATAGCTCAGAACATGACCTTATTTGGAAATAAAATCATGGGCTGGAGAGATGGCTCAACAGTTAAGAGCACTGACTCCTTTTCCAGAGGTCCTGAGTTCAATTTTCAGCTACCACATGGTGGCTCACAACCATCTGGAACAGGATCTGATGCACTCTGCACTCTTCTGGTGTGTCTGAAGGCAGCTGCAGTGTACTCATATAAATAAAAATAAATAAAGCTTAAAATAAAGGAAATAAAATCATTACAGACTTAATTAGCTAAGATGAGGTCATGGTGGAGTAGGGTAGGGATTTAACACCATATGACGTGGTGTCCTGATAAGGAGAGAAGAACAGACCAAATCAAGGAATGCCTGGGATAACAGAAGCTGGAAGTGACAAGGATCCTCTCCTAGAGGTTTCAGAAGGAGCAGAACCCTCCAGATCTGTGAGACACAGGATGCCTGCTTTTACACCAAACAGTGCTAGTGTGTGTGTGTGTGTGTGTGTGTGTGTGTGTGTGTGCTATTTTTCTACAGATACTCTAAGACATCAATACAAATTTTTAACATTGGGAAGTGAGGGACTTCTATAACACTCCATACATTAAAAAATGGAAGTTACTTTGGGTATTCAGTAGACACATTAAGAATTCTGAAGTCTGTGACAGAAAGAGCCCGGATTCCCTTGAAGAAACGGTGGGTATAAAGATGAGCCTTGAAAGTTCTTGGTGACAGCTTAGAAGAAAATGATGAACATGCCTGTGGATATGCAGGAGGAAAGTTGACTCTTCTTACAAAGTAGCAGAGGGCAGTGAAATTGGCTCCTGTACTGAGGGCAAGGCAGAATATGTAAGGAGTGAAATCAACTGAGCAAACAGCCAAGTAAAGAATGGAAGTTTCCACCCGCCTTCTCTTTGCTCTTTATAGTAAAACAAACGACAAAAGGGACAAATTAGGGAACAAACTGTTAGGAAAAGAGGATTAAGCACTTGATGTTCTGGAAAAATTTTCACTCTGTCCAGAAATCCTGTCGTGGGAACAGAAAGCCATGTCGTTAGAAAACCGATTGCTGAGAAGATTGAGGTGTGACTCAGAGCCAGTCAACCTTCTCTGCAGAAGCTGGAAGAGAAACGTGGTCATTCAGGAACGCATCAGGGGAGACTCTGATGGCTCGGATTCTACGGGAGACTGACAAGGATTCCAAGAGTCCAACTCCAGCAGAATGCTTCTGTGGAGGACTGAAAGGGAGAGACACAACATAGAGATTATGTGAAGGAGGAACTCCTAGGCTGGGCACACACAGTGCAGGAACCTGGCTGACAGAACTGCCCCAAGAGACAGAGCAGAACACTGAGCAACAGAAGTCTCTTCTCAAGACTTGGTCTATAAAGTAAATTTTCCTGCTTAGAGGGTGAGGATTGAGGTGGGGTAGGTATTCATATTTGCCCAAGACTCATTCCGTCTCAAACTACCTCAAAACACCAGCAAAACCCCATTCATTTTCATCATAAACACTTTCTTAAAAGTCTTTAACGTGGCCTGGACACGGTGGTGCAAGTCTTCAATCCCAGCACTCAGATGGCAGAGGCATGCCATTTCAATGAATCTGAGGCCAGCCTGATCTACATAGTGAGTTCCATGACAGCAAGGGCCACAGAGAGATAGAGAGACCTTTACTAAACTTAATAATAGCAATAAAACAATAAGAGTAATAATAAAATAATATAAATAAAATAAAATAATAAAACAATAAGAGTGTCTTTTGTGGCAATTAAAATCACCATGCCTTCCGGAAAGTAAAAATACCAGTTGTCTAGTTTTTTTAGATATCATTTGTATATTGCTAATTATCAAAATGAATCATCAAACAAAATAATGGACAGAGGAGAAGTGCTGTAGGAAAGGACAATAATATTTAACGTGCTAACAACTAGAGAGGGTGTAGACTTTTCATTTAAAGCGGTTTATCTTTAAAAATGCTGCTCGGTAAACCAAGGTGTGTTCGAGTATGTTTGGCTTGTCCCTCATTGAACTTTACAATATGGCAGCCGCCAACTTCATTCAGCTTTAACTGAATATAAACTAAATAAAATTTGACATTACATTTCTTTTTCTCGCTGGCCTTATTTCAGATGTTCAGTGGCCACATGTGTGGCTAATGGCTACATATTAGTGCAGGCAGAATGGTTCCCCCCTCACAGAAGCATTTTTGCAGAGAATTGCTTGACAAGAGCTAGTCAGTAAGAACACGAAGCTATAACCCCACCCTCACTCCATTTTCTGTTTTCTTTTAATTTTTTGTATTGAGACAGAGTCTTGTTAAGTGTCCCAAGCTGGCCTTGCACTAATTCCTCTTGTCTCAGTCCAACTGTTAATTGGAATCACTGACCAGGTCCAGTAAGGTAGGCACTTCTGATCGAAAGAAAGTGAATGGATTAAACAACGAGGCAGCCAGAATTTTTAATCATTTGATAGTGTTACCCAGCATCGTGATAAAGGCAACTCCCATCACATCAATGTCCTGATCATCCTCTTGCCTCAGAGCATCCATGTTCAAGTGTTTGAACACACAACAGGCCAGCATCAGGACCTTAGCTACCGATTGGTGGCTTGGCAATCTACCTTAGGGTCAGCTGATGACATTTAAAGTTCTTATTTTAAACCCTTCCATCAAGACAGAGTTTGTGGCGATTCACATTTTGCATCCAAACAGCGCCCTGCTGGAGCTCTAGCTCAGTTGGTAGAGTGCTTGCTTAGCTCACAAGGCCTTGGGTCCAATCCCAGCACTGCGCAACCAGGCACGATGGTGCATGGCTGTAATCCTAGCAGTCAGGAGGTAGAGGCAGAAGGATGAAGTTCAGGGCCTTCTTAAGTTACATAGTGAGTTCGTTCAAAGCAGCACAAACATGAGACTCTGTCTCAGAAAAAAATTTGTTTAAAACAAAACAAAAAAATCAAACAACCGTCCAATATTTCCTCCCACTCAGCTGCCAACTGTTTAAGAAAGGTCCATTTCCTGGCAGCATTTCAGTCTATTCCCTCTTAGCCAGGATCAAACTGCTTCTGACTTTTAACAGTCCTCTGCTATAAGAAGTGGACTGGGAAACAAATGGCATGACCTACAGATGTCAGTTCTGAATATAGAGCTCTGTTAGGAAGGCTGCAGCTGATCGGCTCGTTACGCTTCCACCTCAGAGACCGTGTCGGGTTCATCAGGAGGAAAGCAGTGCTCACTTGATTTTTTTTTTTCTTACCAGTTTTGAAGTCAGCACACACAGCAATTGCTTTCACTGTGGCTTTTTCACACATGTGTGTCAGGATATTTCTCTAATTCGTAACTTTTATCGCCTCAGTTCTTGGTATAATGATCTGGGCATAGGTTGTCATCTAGATTCACATGACCATCACAGGACTGTTGAATTTATTCACATCACAAAGAAAGCCAGATACTGGTAAACACACTTTATTGAATATGTAACGGATTCAGCACCAGGGGATGTGTTCACTGCCAACAATATTGAGCCAGATGTAATCAGACTTAATAGTTTTGACCTCTTGCTTTTTCCAGTAACTAAGCTGACATGATACAGGAATTGTCCCAAGTTTGATTTCCCGGGTGTAAGAAAATTGGGGGTGGGGGGAAAAAGGTTTAGGCTAGAGTACTCTGTCTCTTTTTATTTTATTTATTTTTGACATTGCTGACCTATTGGTGATAACTGGACCCCTTAAAGACTATGGCTGCTTTTCCAGGATCCCTGAATCCCCTGTCTTCTCTGGCCCCTGAGCCTCACATGAATGTTCCCCAAAGGGTATCGCTTGCACCCATCATGGCTGCCACGGATGACTTCAAGTGCAGCATCCCAGGACTTGGGTTCAAGACATCCTTCATCTTAGCATCTCTTCAGTAGCCAACCAGGAGCTGCTGTGTGGAGCTGAGTTACCCTGCTGGATGCCTTCCTTATTGTTGTAACAAGTTACTGCAAACTCCTCAGTTACACGGTTCCAATTCCCTTACAGTTGCGTAATGAGGGTCACGGCACTAGAGTCAAAGCATGTGTAGGCTTGCAGTTATTTTTGGAGGCTCAAGGATAAATTTGGATTTTGTGCCCTTTCCAGTTTGCGAGGCCTCCTACATTACTGGAGGTACGATTCCTTCCCTCATCTTCAAAGTCAGCGACACTGTCTCTCTGTGCTTTTCCTCCATATAGTCCTCCTGTGGCTTGACTCTTCTCAGCCTTTCTACTTTAAGCATCGTTCTGATCACAATGACCCAGCTCAGGGAATATAGGACATTTTCCTTATTTTGAGATGATTGGCAACTTTAGTACCTCTCTACATTGCTACCATGTTTGCAGGTTCCAGGGGGCAGCACATGGACAATTTTGGGTGCTCCTGACCACCACACCAACTCAGATCCTTTCTTTCTGCAAAAACATCTTCAGTGAAGCCCATCCCATAGTTTTATTAGAGCAAAGTAACAATGATGTTCCTGAAGTGTGTAAGAAGTCAGAACTTGTCACTAATGTGTCGGAAGGGGGCCTTGTTTTTTGGGGGTGGGGTTTGCTTAGAAGATTGAGGAAGCATCGGAGTCCACAGACCGTGGGAGGGTGAAAGAGTTGGCTGGATCAGGTGTCCTTGCTCTTTAAGCAGGTGGAGGACAGTGGTGTCTCCTAGTGCTAGGCACAATGGAGATGGGGCATGGGAGGGTGGTGGATGTGTCCCCAGGAAGACACATTGCCAGGCAGTTAGTCTGGCTCCTAACTCCTTCCTGTACCGTTGAGCTCTGATGAGAGTAACACAGACAAACTCTGTAGCTCTCTTTCTTCTCCTTTCCCTCACAGCCCTGTAAAAGAAACAAACACCAACTGCAGAAGGGAAGGCTAATAGCGCGGGCAATGGGGAGCAGAAGGACCTGGCAGGGAAGAAGAGAGAGAGAGAGAGAGAGAGAGAGAGAGAGAGAGAGAGAGAGCAAGAGAGAGCAGCTTCCTCAGGTGAAGCCCCCGAGAGGGAGCTTTGCAAAGAAGGGGCTTCCCAGTAAGTATCCTTCACCCTTGCCATGCACGTGGTGGGAGGAGCTAGGGCTGCGTACAGGAAGCCTGTGAGTGGGATGCAGTTGTCAGGGAGGTCTCAGCCTCTCCCATGAGAACCTCTCTCAGTTCTGGAGCTGAGTGGCCCTTCCCAAATTGTCTAGCTTTGGAAGTGGGTGTTCTCTGCCCCATCAATACAGCTCCTAAGAGCTGCCTTGGGGTTGGGGCATGACCTTGGGTGAGTCATTTGGCCTTTGCTCAGGGCCTTTCTGGAGAGCCACACAGATGACAGCTTCTGTCTTTCGGCTGGTGGAAGCGGCAGGTGTACAACTGTCCACTCCACTTGATAGCTGCTCCTTAGACCAGACAACTTGCCTACGTTGAGATAGGCAAGGAAAGGAAGGCGCTCTTAAATATGAGCAGAATCTGGACTTTAGTTTCCTTAGTTGTTCATTTTCTAGACAGAGTCGCTTTATGTAGTCCCGGCTGTCTTGGAACTCACTCACTATTTAGGCTGGCCTTGAACTCACAGAGATCTTCCTGCCTCTGCCTCTCAGTGCTGGGATTAAAGGTCTATGCCACCACACTCAGCCCTTATTTTATTTCTTGATCCAGTGTTGTCTGAGGGTTTTACTGCTGTGAAGAGACACCATGACCATAGCAACTCTCATGAAGGAAAGTGTCTGACTGGGGCTGGTTTACAGTTTCAGAGGTTTAGTCCATTAGTGTCATATGGGGAACATGAGGGCATGCAAGCACGAGGGCATGGTGCTGGAGAGGGAGCTGAGAGCTCTTCATCTAGATCCTATGCAGCAGGAAGAGAAACTGGGAGCCATTAGGCCTGGTTTTGAGCAGGAGACCTCAAAGTCCACCCCTAGTGACACACTTCCTCCAACAAAGCCATGCCTACTCCAACAAGGCCACATCTCCTAATAGTGCCACTCCCTATGGGCCTATGCAGAACCCTTTTTTTTTTTTTTTTTTTTTTTTTTTTTTTTTTTTTTTTTTTTTTTTTTTTTTTTTTACTAAAACTGCCACAAGGGTCTTACATGCAGCAGGCTAGCCTTGAGCTTGCTATGTATCCAAGAATGAATTTGGACAGAATTTTGTTCCTTCTGCCTTCACTTCCTGAGATCTATGACAAGAGGGGTGCATTACCATGTCTGGTTAATGTATTTTATGTAGCCTGGGACAGGGAACCAAGAGACTAGAGTCTTCTTCTTCTTCTTTCTTTTTTTTTTTCTTTTTTTCTTTTCTTTTCTTTTCTTTTCTTTTTTTTTTAGACAGGGTTTCTCTGTGTAGCCCTGGCTGTCCTGGAACTCACTCTGTAGACCAGGCTGGCCTCGAACTCAGAAATCCACCTGCCTCTGCCTCCCAAGTGCTGGGATTAAAGGCATGTGCCACCACTGCCGGCTAAGACTGGAGTCTTAATACATGTCTAGAGTAGTTTTATTCAAGAATACCAGGAGTATTAGGGTTTGCTCTAAATTTTATCTATGGGCATCAAAAGAAATAGACCCATTGTCACATTGTTTGGTGAGATAGTTGGGCCAAACCCAGGTCCCCATAACAAGATCTTGAGACAGCAACATCATTGCATGGCGATACATATCTCCATTTTAGGTGCCAGTGTTACAAGTCCTGCCATCTTTACTGGGGTTAGCTAATTATACCCATAGCTAAAGGAAATGCTAAATATTACTTTAAGATTATTAAAAATAAGGATTATAAGGCTGGAAGAGATGGTTCATCAGTTAAGAGCACTGACTGCCCTTCCAGAGGAGCTGGGTTCAAATCCTAGCACCCACGTGGCAGCTCACATCTATCTATAGCTACAATATCTGACACCCTCACATATAAAATGAAAATAAATAAATTATATTTAAAAACGATTTAAAAAATAAAGGCCCCAGGCTAGAGAGATGGCTCAGAGGTTAAGAGCACTGATTGCTCTTCCAGAGGTCCTGAGTTCAATTCCCAGCAACCACATGGTGGCTCACAAGCATCTGTAATGGGTTCTGATGCCCTCTTCTGGTGTGTCTGAAGGCGGCAACAGTGTAACTTACAGATATAAAATAAATAAATCTTTTTACAAAACAAAGGCCCCTCTATTCTTTTTAAATGTGATTTTATGGAGGTGAGACTTGTGTGGGGGTCCACATGAGGTTGGGGTGGGGTGAGCTCACCCATAAGGGGGCAGAGTTGGTGGCACCGAATACCCAGTAGCTAGGCAAGCAGACAGACTTGCTGGCAATATTGAGGAGAAGACAGGGGAATTCATGTCACTACGCTAAGCCTTGGCAGCAGAGTGGTTCATATGGGTTTCTCAGCTATCCAGAGAAACTGGCAACTCTCCCCCTCTGCCCTCTTAAACCTTCCACC
The DNA here is from genome assembly GCF_011762505.2 of Arvicanthis niloticus. NCBI lineage: Eukaryota > Metazoa > Chordata > Mammalia > Rodentia > Muridae > Arvicanthis > Arvicanthis niloticus. Next base: position 65,482,965 of record NC_047664.1, on the reverse strand, counting down.
TCATCACCTTACTCCCACATCTCATGATCTGCCAGACATTTCACATCTCTCTGATCTCTGAAGCTGAGTCCTTCTAAGTTCACCCGAAAGGTCACATGGACCCCGTAGCTTTCAATGATAGAAAAGCCTCCCCAGCCATCAGATTCCTTAGAGAAAAACCCCTCTACTTCTAACTATCTCTAAACTGCTCTTCCCTCCTGCTGTGCACAGAGCATCACACCGCTGCTCAGAAGGACTCATGGATCACTGACAGGCTACAGCCCAGATGTCAGCTCAGCGAGGCACAGTGGTGCACATTAGGCAGACCTCCCATTACCTATAATATCTGTTCAAATCTTTATGGCTCTCAGCAGTCTCAAACCTCCTTTAAACTGGGTGTCCCTCCCTTCTACTGTCTGAGCTTCTCTCTCTCTCTCTCTCTCTCTCTCTCTCTCTCTCTCTCTCTCTCTCTCTCTTAAAAGACTTATTTAGTTTATGTATGAGTACATGGTTGCTGTCTTCTGACACACCAGAAGAGGGCATTGGATCCCATTACAGATGGTTGTGAGCCACCATGTGGTTGCTGGGAATTGAACTCAGGACCTCTGGAAGAGCAGCCAATGCTCTTAACCACTGAGGCATCTCTCCAGCCCTCTACACTTCTCTCTATCCATCTTTCTAATTCCCTCTTACTCTCTGTGATTTTTTTTTTTCTTAATAATCCTATGTTCACTTTCGGTCAACCGGTTGCTTACTCTGCCTCTTGACTTTCTTTAATCCTGTTTACAATACTCCAGCAGAAAGCACTTGAATTAAAGGCGTGTGCTAAGGCTGAGCCATATCACAACTAAAAACAGGTTTTCC